>NC_087191.1:8761966-8766966 GCF_035594125.1 Scylla paramamosain
TTGCCGCTCTCCTCAGGTCACGCACTCCTTGCTTCTTTTTGTCTCTTTCACAGCGTCTCGTCTTGTCTTACCCTCTATTACAATGCATCCTCTGTCCCTTTATTTCACAACTCTATTCAAAACACTAACTCATTGTATCACTTTTCTTTTCCATCGCCACCTAATTCCTGCAGTGTGGCGATCCTTTCTCTAACTTCCTATGTCACTTGTTAATTGTAATCTTCTTATTTGTGTCTGCTTCTCTTCCTTTTGTGTGCTAATCTTAATCTTGATCTTGTTCCTAGTGTCACGTAGGTAAGCCGATCTCTTAATCTTGATCTTAATCTTGTGCTTGTCTCTTAGTCACAGTATAGACACCCAGACAGCCTCGTTAGGTACAGTACAGCTGTTGAGGTATTTTTTTCTTTTCTTTATATTTCTTTGTATACTACTACTACTACTACTACTACTACTACTACTACAATCACAGCCACTAATAATATCAACATAATTCATAACACACACACACACACACACACACACACACACCTCTTATTAACCTGCTTCTTCGACTACCATATGTCCAACCACCACCATCACCACCACCACCATCACCACTACCACCACCACCACCACCACCACTAACGGGGAAAGAAATATATTACTAACAAACATAACCTTAACTTCTCTCGTGTGTGTGTGTGTGTGTGTGTGTGTGTGTGTGCCGTTAACCTACATGTGTGTTGTGCAGGTGTGTGTGTGTGTGTGTGTGTGTGTGTGTGTGGAAGACCATATGCTAATTAGAATCTTTACCTGTACACTGTAGAAGACAAGGAGGAGGAGGAGGAGGAGGAGGAGGAGGAGGAGGAGGAGGAGGAGGAGGTACAGAAGAATGCTGGTGATATATTAGGAAGAGATAGAAGTTATGAAGGAGGAGGAGGAGGAAATGAAGGGTGGGGATATTTTAAGAGGAGGAAGAGCGAGAGAGGATGAGGAAGTAGAGAAAGACGAGTGGAGGAGGTGGAGAAGGAGGAGGAGGAGGAGGAGGAGGAGCTGGAGGAGGAGGAGGAGGGAGTTATGGGAGATGTCACTTCATTCCTCCATCTTTTCTCACTTCTTCCTCTCTCCCCTCCTTCCTCTCTTCCTCCCTCCCTCCCTCTTTCTTTCTTTCTTCCTTCTTTCCTTCCTTCCTTCCTTCCTTCCTTCCTTCCTTCCTTCCTTCCTTCCTTCCTTCCTTCCTTCCTTCCTTCCTTCCATTCTTTCTCTGCTTATTTCTCATCTCTGAATACTTATTAACTTTTCGTCTTACCTCCTCCTCCTCCTCCTCCTCCTCCTCCTCCTCCTCCTCCTCCTCCTCCTCCTCCTCCTCCTCCTCCTCCTCCTCCTCCTCCTACTACTACTACTACTACTACTACTACTACTACTACTACTTTTATTGGTTTGTTGCATAACCTGTACTAATAAACTCTCTCTCTCTCTCTCTCTCTCTCTCTCTCTCTCTCTCTCTCTCTCTCTCTCTCTCTCTCTCTCTCTCTCTCTCTCTCTCTCTCTCTTGCACAGTGAACCCTAACGGTGTTTCCTTCATCCCTCCTCCTCTCTCCTCCTCCTCCTCCTTCCTCCTCCTCCTCCTCCTCCTCCTCTCCCTCCTCCTCCTCCTCCTCCTCCTCCTCCTTCTCCTTCACGTGTCTCCTTCCCGCTCTTTTTTTTCCCTCTTCTTTCCCAATTCTTTATTATTTTTGTTTAATCTCATTTTTTCTTCCTCCTCCACAGTTAACGGGGGAGGAAGAGGAGGAGGAGGAGGAGGAGGAGGGTCAGGCCCGGTCAGGTGTGAATCAGCGCCCGTTTCGAGGAGGAGGAGGAGGAGGAGGAGAAGGAGAAGGAGAAGGAGGAAGGTGAAGGTGAAGGAGAAAAGGAGAAGGAGAAGAAGAAGAAGGGAGAGGAGGAAGAGGAGGAGGAGGAAGAGGAGGAGGAGAGTTTTTTGGAGGATAGGGGTCTTCTGATCCGGTTTGATATGTTCTCCTCCTCCTCCTCCTCCGCCCTCCTCCTCCTCCTCCTCCTCCTCCTCCTCCTCCTCCTCCTCCTCCTCTTCCTCCTTTTCTTCTTCTTCTTCTCCTACTTTCTTCTTCTTCTTCTTGTTCTACTTTCTTCTTCGTCTTCTTCTTCTTCTTCTTCTTCTTCTTCTTCTTCTTCTTCTTCTTCTTCTTCTTCTTCTTCTTCTTCTTCTTCCCTTCCCCCTCTCCTCCTCCTCCTCCTCCTCCTCCTTCTGCTCCTCTTTATATCAATCTTCATCCTCTTCCACCTCCACACACACACACACACACACACACACACACACACACACACACACACACACACACACACACACACACACACACACACAGAAATATCCACACATGAGGAAATCGGCGTGTGTGTATTTTTAGAACCGTGACTATACGTAACACACACACACACACACACACACACACACACACACACACGTACATACATATATATGAGGTAAAGAAAAGAAAATGGAAGAAGGGGGTTTTTCCTGTTGGTCACGTGTGTGTGTGTGTGTGTGTGTGTGTGTGTGTGTGTGTGTGTTGTCTCCTTTGTTGCTAGTAGTAGTAGTAGTAGTAGTAGTAGTAGTAGTATTGGTAATAATAGTAGTAGTGGTAGATAATAGTAGTAGTAATAATTGTAGTAGTAACAGTAGTAGTAGTATAGTAGTAGTGGTAGTAGTAATAATAGTAGTAGTAGTAGTAGTAGTAATAGTAGTAGTAGTAGTAGTAGTAGTAGTAGTAGTAGTAATTATCATCATTAACATCATCATTATATATCCAAAGACAGAGAAACAAACATTGAGAGAGAGAGAGAGAGAGGAGAGAGAGGGGAGAGAGAGAGAGAGAGAGATAGAGAGAGAGAGAGAGAGAAGAGAGAGAGAGAGAGAGAGAGAGAGAGAGAGGAGAGAGCAGCCCCAAAAGAGGAATAAAGATAGGAGGAGGAAGGAGTAAATAAACTTGGAAGTCGTCCCAGTGTTTACATCAGGCGGGTGGGCGGGGCCTGATGACGTCACCACTGCGGCCCCGCTTTCATCCAATGGGGAGGCGGGAATTGTGTGATGTCACGCCGCTGGAACGGTGACCGCAACACACCACGCCCCTGTGACGCCTTTGAGAGAGAGAGAGAGAGAGAGAGAGAGAGAGAGAGAGAGAGAGAGAGAGAGAGAGAGAGAGAGAGAGAGAGAGAGAGTTAACAAAGAAAATAAATAAACACGAATGATAAATACAACAAAACTGAAACAGAGAGAGAGAGAGAGAGAGAGAGATAGAGAGAGAGAGAGAGAGAGAGAGAGAGAGAGAGAGAGAGAGAGAGAGAGACCCGTTGGATGCAATTTCAAGGTCACACAATAGGTAAAAGGTGTGAGCCAATCAAAGACCGTCCTTCCCTCCAGGTCTTAACCTATTCTTAATTTTGATTGGCTGCCTGGCTTTCCCTTGCCGCGGCTCGTCCAATCACCGGCTATTGATTCAGAGAGAGAGAGAGAGAGAGAGAGAGAGAGAGAGAGAGAGAGAGAGAGAGAGAGAGAGGTAAGGAAAGATAAGACAATTTTGAAGAGAAAAAAAAATATCTGGAAGAGAGACAGAGAGAGAGAGAGAGAGAGAGAGAGAGAGAGAGAGAGAGAGAGAGAGAGAGAGAGAGAGAGAGAGAGAGAGAGAGAGAGGAATGAATTGCGTAATATAGGATGTCTTAAAGAAGATAGGGAGGAAGGAAGGAAGGAAGAGGAGGAGGAGGAGGAGGAGAGGGAGGAGGAGGAGGAGGAGAAGGAAGAGGAAGAGGAAGAAGATGAGAAAGAAAATGTGACAGGACTAGGTGGAAGAATTCTCTCTCTCTCTCTCTCTCTCTCTCTCTCTCTCTCTCTCTCTCTCTCTCTCTCTCTCTCTCTTAATTGGTTATTAGCAGAGAGTGAAAGAGAAAAGTGAGTGAGGGAGAGAAAGTAGGCTGGGTTTTTCTTTCAAGAGAGAGAGAGAGAGAGAGAGGAGAGAGAGAGAGAGAGAGAGTGTGAGAGAGTGACCCTGAAATCTATTGATCCCAGCTCTCTTCTTCCCTTCCTTGCCCTCAGTGTTAAAGATGTCCCTTCTTCGTGTCCCTAAGGATGCCCCTGGGAGTGTCCTTAAAAAAATCACTAAAACTTTTCCCCCTTGACATCTTGGAGGAGTGCCCTAAAGCTTTGCCCTTATGAGATGTCCCCTTTAAATTCCAGAAATGTGCCTTAAATGTCCCTAAAATGTTTGCAGGTTTCTTTATATTGGTGGAAATGCCCTAAAATTATATCGAGTGTCCTTAAAATGTCCTTAGATGTCTTTAAATATCCTAGAACTTTTAGAAGTGTCCTAAAAATGTCGATAAATATCCTTAAGTGCCCTAAAATTCTATAAAGTGTCCTAAAGTGTCCTTATATATCTTTAAATGCCCTAAAATAAATAAATAAAATAAATTTAAAATAAATAAATAAATAAAAAAGTGTCCTAAAAATGACCTTAACGTTCTAAAAAATCCATAAAATCTTTAAATGTCTTAAAATTTACCAAAAAAATTCCCTAAATATCAATAAATTCCCTAAATGTCTTAAATTGTTCATGTGTCCTAAAAATGTGAAATGTCTTAAAATGCCCTTAAATGTCCTTAAGTGTCCTACAAACCTTTTACTGAAGTGTTCCTTTAAATCCTGTGAGATACACTTACCCTGTATCCTAAAGTGTCCCTAACGTGCCTTAAATGTGCTTGAATGCGTCTGGCACCCTTAAATTATACCTAGATGTCCTAAAATTCTATGGAGTGTCCTTGAAATACCTGTAAATGTCTTTAAATGGTTCTTAAGACTGGTGAAATATGCCTAAACGTCTTGAAATGTTTGAGTAGTCCTAAAAATAACCTAAAATATCCCTAAATTTCCTTGACATCTTACTGAAGTGTCCTAAACTTATGCCCTCATGAGGAGTCCCTTTAAATCCCGTGAGGTATTTGGAGTCTTTCCC
>NC_087191.1:8779466-8781966 GCF_035594125.1 Scylla paramamosain
CCTGTACTTAAACACATCTGTACTTAACACACCTGTACTTAAACACACCTGCACTTAACACACCTGTACTTAACACACCTGTACTTAACACACCTGTACTTAGAGGCAATCTTTCTATCACTTACACTTAAACACTTGTACTATTATAAGTGTTCCTATACATGAACTTACAAACCAGCTATCATTTGTATTTACACATCTGTACCTACACGCCTGTACTGACACACCTGTCCACACCTGCAGGGTTCGTCACGCGCCACCCAGAGCAGCTGCAGTGACGGCTCTCTCCTCTCAATGGGCAGCTCTGAGAATGATGAGGTGAGTGTGTGTGTGTGTGTGTGTGTGTGTGTGTGTGTGTGTGTGTGTGTGTGTGTGTGTGTGTGTGTGTGTGTGTGTGTGTGTGTGTGTCTGCGTGTCTTTGTGTCTCTCTGTCTGTCTTTGTGTCTATCTGTCTTTATGTGTGTGTGTGTGTGTGTGTGTGTGTGTGTGTGTGTGTGTGTGTGTGTGTGTGTGTGTGTGTGTGTGTGTGTGTCTGTCTGTCTGTCTGCGTGTCTTTGTGTCTCTCTGTCTGTCTTTGTGACTATCTATCTTTGTGTGTGTGTGTGTGTGTGTGTGTGTGTGTGTGTGTGTGTGTGTGTGTGTGTGTGTGTGTGTGTGTGTGTGTGTCTGTCTGTCATAACACCATAATTACAGTGCCTGTCCACACTCTCACACTCATTAAGTCTGTACAAAAACTTCTCACACAATATCTGTCATTGATTCAAAACTTTTTTTTCTTTTGTTGAGTATTAAGTAAAGAAATGTGTTCTATTATTTTTTTTTTCTAAATTTTTACCTACTGTAATTATTAAAAAAGTTGTTAAAGAATTCATGTAATTAACACACGGAATTTGCATATCAAGAGAATAATTAAAAAACATTGTAATTGTGAAAAAAGCCATGTGTAGTTGAGCGTGGAGCGGTCTGTGCCTCAGCGTGTGGCCCCGTGCACTGTGTGGTGGCCCCAGGGTAGCAGCCACTGGCCCAATGTGACCTGACCTCTAACTTGATCTAGTATACCCTGATGTATTCTAACCTAACTTAACTAATCTAACTTAACCCAGCATAACCGAACTCAATCTAACATAACCTAACATGACCTAACCTAACCTAACCTAAAATAACTTATCTTAATCGAACCTTACCTAACCAACCCAACTCAACCCTAACCTAACCTAACCTAACCTAACCTAACCTAGAATAACTTATCTTAATCGAACCTTACCTAACCAACCCAACTCAACCCTAACCTAACCTAACCTAACCTAACCTAACCTAGAATAACTTATCTTAATCGAACCTTACCTAACCAACCCAACTCAACCCAACCCAACCCTAACCTAACCTAACCTAACCTAACCAAACCAAACCTAACCTAACCTTCCTAACCTAAGCAAACCTAACCTAAGCACAGTCGTATACATAATATAATTTTCTACTTTTCCCTTCCCTTCTCATCTGTGTGAGTGTACTCGTTACTTTAGGCAATGTAAGTCTGCCATATGTCTCATGTGTGTGTGTGTGTGTGTGTGTATGTGTGTATGTAAGTGTGACAGATGGTGTGTGTGTGTGTGTGTGTGTGTGGGTGTGGGTGGGTGGGT
Source organism: Scylla paramamosain (assembly GCF_035594125.1). NCBI lineage: Eukaryota > Metazoa > Arthropoda > Malacostraca > Decapoda > Portunidae > Scylla > Scylla paramamosain. The sequence goes on from NC_087191.1 coordinate 8,781,107, forward strand.
GGGCGTCTGTATGTAACGGTAATGCCTTCCCTCATTGTATTAGTAAAGCCTTTTTGAATATTATGGCAGTAGTAGTAGTAGTAGTAGTAGTAGTAGTAGTAGTAGTAGTAGTAGTAGTAGTAGTTGTTGTTGTTGTTGTTGTTGTTGTGATGTAGAAATAGAAAAAAAAAGTATTGTAATCTTTATTCCTCATTATATACGGATTAATTCTCTCTCTCTCTCTCTCTCTCTCTCTCTCTCTCTCTCTCTCTCTCTCTCTCTCTCTCTCTCTCTCTCTCTCTCTCTCTCCCCGAAACCACCACCACCACCGTTCCTTTCACTGTCTGTCTCCCATCTGTCAGAGAGAGAGAGAGAGAGAGAGAGACGAGGAAGGAGCATTTTATACATATACGCTACTTCTACTACTACTACTACTACTACTACTACTACTACTACTACTACTACTACTACTACTACTACTAAAAGACTTGAAATTACAGAAACGGTGAGTGATTTAGAACAATCGAGAGAGAGAGAGAGAGAGAGAGAGAGAGAGAGAGAGAGAGAGAGAGAGAGAGAGAGAGAGAGAGAGAGAGAGAGAGAGAGAGAGAGAGAGATCCATCACTCAACATCTTTTACAACTCTCTCTCTTTCTTAAAAAAAGATATAAAATAAATACGCAAATAAAGAAGAAAAATCATTAATACTACCATCATTATTTACTTTTAAAATGCCAATATTTACCATAACCGGCAACTCGAATCAGGATGGGTGAGTTGCCAACGCGCGACATTTGTTGAGGAAAAACATCGAGTAGCGGAGATTTAATGCCAGTGACGCTGAGGCTGTGATGGGAGGAGGATGTGTGTCTCTTCCTCCGC
>NC_087191.1:8789466-8824466 GCF_035594125.1 Scylla paramamosain
TGACTCACTTTCCTGCTTTCCAACACCTGCTAACACTCATCCTTGCCTTGCCAACACCTCTCCCTAACATCCCTACTTTCCCTTCTAACACCCCTTCCAGTACTCAGTCTATCCTACATAACACCACTCACTACGCAACACCTGTGCCTAACACCTGTAATTCCTCTCCTAACACTCCGAATACTCGAGTTACCGTACATATCACCCTTCCACTAACACTCAATCTAACATTCGATAATAGCACTTTTCACTACCAAACGTGACTCCAAACACTCACTATATTCCACCCAGCATCCTTCATTGCTTATCACCTTACCTAGCACTCCCTACCAACACTCAATTTAATACGTCTACCTTCCTTTCTGACACTGTACTTAGCATCTTTAATATCTAACAACTTATACCACCCAACACCCTTCCTAGCTCCCCTCACAGCCTAATGCGACTCCCAACCTCCAGACCACGAGCCAGTAGCGGGGGCGGTAAGGCTGAGTCACCAGGCAGCCCTCCACAAGATTGCAGTCAGGCCACGTAGGACCCACGGTGCTCCCAGGGCAAGGAGAGCCACGCAAGTAAGTAGCGGTGGTGGTGGTGGTGGTGGTGATGTATGTGTCAGCATGTTCACAGTGTCAGGTGTGTGTGTGTGTGTGTGTGTGTGTGTGTGTATTCAGTTTCATGTGCCCTTACTGTCCTGTTGCCATGTCTCATAAACACACACACACACACACACACACACACACACTAAACAATGCCCCTAAAACTACCCTAATTTACTCCTCCTCTTCCTCTTCCTCATCATCTACCTCTTCCTCCTCCTCTACCTTGCTCTCTACCTCCTCTTCCTCCTCCTCCTCCTCACAAAAAAAATACCCTAATATATATCACCAACTCTCAGTCTTCCTCCTCCAACTCTTCCTCCATCTCTTCCACATCCACGTAATCTTCCCTCTCCTCCACCCTCCCTGCTGATCCTCCTCCTCTTGCCTCACAGATTGGCGGCCAAATCAGTCTTCCTGATGTGATAGAGGAGGCCAACAGCAGGCACCCCAGTGGTCCCCGCCCCCCCAGTGCCCCCCAGCAGCCCCCTGCCACCCCCGCCCCGGCACCCACCCCAGCCCCTGCTACTCAAGTCAGCCCTGATGATGATGGTGAGGCCGTTTTCTATATTTATTTTGTATGTCTTTTTTCAGTTATTACGTATTTTTATTTATTTATTTATTTATTTTTTTTTTTTCATTTAGGTTAGATTTTATGCATTTTTTTCTATATATATTTTGTACCTAAACTATCACTATAACCATTAACACATCCCTGGAAAGCCTAATGACTTCCACTACAGCCTGTTGAAAGTAGATGAGGTTATAAATTATGTTGAAGTAGATGAGATTATAAATTATGTTGAAGTGTTTCTCTCCTTGATGATGCAGAGTCTTTGCTAAACTATCACTATAACCATTGAAACATCCTTCAAAACCTCACTAACTTCCAATACACCTGAAAGTAGGTGAAATTATATACTGAAGCCTTTAAAAATTCATACATACATACATACATATACCAAAGCTCTCCCCGGAAAAGGACAAGGCACACAACTTTCACATTCACAGTCATTCACACCACTCTCTTAGCCCCTTGGATCCTGACAGAGAAGAGAAAGTACTCCTGCTTTTAAAAACTGAACCTTAAAACATAACTTCTCTCTTCTTCTCCCCTATCAACAGTCTTCATTCCTCTTGTTCTCTCACTCAACATTGTTTAAAAATATGAACACAACTTCTCCCTTTTCTCCCCTTCAAAAGTGATTATTCCTGTTTTCTCTGCCCCTAAACAGTCAGCATGGAGGAGAGCCCAGCAGCACGAGAACCTCAGAGCACCCCGGAGACAGCCCCGCCAGAACGCAAGGAGGAGCGGCGCGAGGACCAGCCCTTGTTCCAGCGTCTGTTCGGCAGCACCAGCAAGCGCGCAGGACGGCGACACTCCCGTGGCAGTGGTGAGGAGAGCCGGGAGAACAGCGTCAGTCCCTTGCGGCGCGGCACTGAGCAGCGCGCATCAAAGGACCGTCGCCACGACACCTCCAGTCCGAGATTCCTCATTGGCAGCTCAAAACCACGGCAGGATGCACATGCACTGCCTCCCTCAGGACGCCCTAGGGACCCAAGCAAGGAGCGAGGTAGCAGGGATGTCCCACAGTCACCTGAGGATATGCAGACTGGCAGTGTGGGAGCGAATGCCTGGCCACAGGGGGTGAGGAAGACAAAGAGTTTCCGTGAGGAGCAGGCACCAGTACATCGCGAGGCACTCCGTCGTAAGGTGTCCTCTCACGCCACGGCAGACGAGCAAGGCACCACACCTACCAAGACGTCCAGGCTCTCCACATCACTGGAAAGCATTGATGGTGACGACATGAGGAAGCCTGCCCCACATTCTACTCCCACTTCTACGCCTCCTACAGTAACCACAGTCTCCCCACAGCGCTCCTCCACAGAGTCCCTCACTACCACACCTCTCCCTGGGGTGTTCATACGGCCGTACCCACAGCCAGGCCACCCCAGGGGACCGCCACACCCCAGCCCCTCAGACACTAGCTCAGGCCCCTTCTCCCTGGACTCAAGCCTCAACCAGCAGCCCAAGGAAGTGGAGGACCAGATGAGGAAAGCTTCGAGTGTGGACCAGATGACCATGTCTGAGAGCACCACCACCCACACCACACATGCCACACATACCACACACCACAGGGAGCACCATGTCAAGGAAACGCACACCAAGGAACATTTGATGAAGGAGCAGCTGGCCAAGGAACAGCTGACTAAAGAACAGGCTGCCAGGGAACACATCATAGAGCAGCACATCAAGGAGCAGCACATGAAGGAGCAGCTCAACAAGGACCACCACTCTTGGGAGGAACACACCAAGCACACCACCACCACCATCACCACCAAGACATGTGAGGCCAAGCAGGCGGCGTTGGCGGCAGCAAAACAGTCACTTCTCGACACACTGGTGGAGTCTATCAAGCCAGACCGCAAGACAGAGACCCCGAAAGCCACTCCTCGGAGGTCCCTGAGCCAGACACAGCCGCCCCAGGTGTTGCCCAAGGAGGAGCCACCCCCAGCCACCCCTCAGCAGGAGCCAGAGGGGGAGCAGGCACCTCCAAGAAGACCACTGAGGAGGGAGGCCAGTGTCAAGCGTCTCCCAGCAACTATGACTGATTCTGAGAGTGCCGCAGTGCCGGAGTTCATGCGTATACAGCTAAACCGCGTTGAAAGTAAGGGCCAGTCTGTTATCTATGACACAGAGCAGGAGAAAGGTGGCAAGAAAGAAGATGAGGATGTCCCAAAGATGGATACAGGTCCTATAGATGTCCCTAAGGATGCTCCAATAGAGACTGACTTGAACACCCCAAAGAAGGATGTGCCAGTAAAGGATATGCCAACTCCTGCTGCTGCCAGGGATGTCACAAGGAAGGCAAGTATGCAAGGATCCCGCCCCCTCCTGAAGGACACAAGGGATGCCTCTCCTTCTGCAGTTCTTGACAGTAGTGAAAACATTGAAACAACACCAGAACAACAAGAGCGAGTGCAGCTTAGACGACCAGTGGTGACTGACAGAACACCTGCAGCTGAGCGCTCTGCTGCCGCCACCACCACCACCACCCCAGCAGCCTCTAGGGACCAGCCAGAACTCTTCAAGGTGTTCGCACGGAGGTCATTCAAGATCAAGGACTCAGATAAGGAGCTGTTTGAGACTAGCATTGAGGACACTGGAGTTGAGGCATCCAGTGAGGTGTCTGAGATGATGGTGAGCTCAGTACGGCCCTCTAGCACATCACCGCGGCCTCCCGTCAACACCACACAGGCCACAGATGTGCAGAAGATTGGTATAAACGCCATCTCATATAATCGCAAATCGGTTGGGAATCCTGCCTTGTCCTTCATGCCTCCCCCAGTGTCCTCTGCGAGTGAGCAGGCGAACAGACCACAGACCACTGCCAGTACCTCCAAATCTCACACCACTGCCATTACCTCTAAATCCCCCCAGACCACTGCCAGTACCTGTAAGACCCCTCAGCCCAGCACAGAGAACAACGCCACACCTCCAACAGTGTATAGCAAGATACTGAGCAACAGGATGAGTGGCAGTGAAGTGAGCAGCGGCAATGAGAGTGAGGGCAGCGTCTCATCACCAGTGCCCATCAGAGCCCCAGTCACTCCCCAGACCAAACCTGCCATGACTGCAAGACCAGGGTCGGCAATAATCTGGCCACCAAGACCACAAGCATCACAGGAGGAGACCACAGCAACACCACAGCCCACCACAGCACCACAGGACACACCACACAGGAAGTCCCTAGGGAGTATGGACACGAAGGACGTCACTAAGGAAGCATCGCAGGATGGCATTGAGGTGGAGGTCTCGCCACTGGACATCAGTGCCGCCAGGAGACGCTTCATGAGTGCCAGCTACCCCCCGGACCGCCCAGGCACCAGTCCGGCACTTGGCACCTCACCCCCTGCCCTCACCCCATCACCCATCACCCCTTCCCCATCACCACCAGCACCCACACCATCACCACCAGCCCCAACACATCCTCCTGTCACTTCCAATATCCTATCAAGAGTTGGAAGTATAGGCTCAGTGACAAGTCCTGCCACACCTTCCTTCACTGTCACTGTCCGAACTCAGCCTCCTGCCGACACCCCATCAGCCCCACCACCATCTACAGCCCTGTCAGGTCCTCCCACAGGCTCCCCATCCCCGGGTGAGCCAGGGAAGGGTGATGCAGGGCCAGGCCAGCAGACAGCAGAGGACTGGAGGGTGTTGGTGAGGCAGCGCAGGGAAGGCAGACTCAAGCAGACCAAGACGCCAGATGCAGAAGAAATCATCATTGAGGTGAGGAGGAGCAAGGCATTTGTGAAGAACTAGTGTGTGTGTGTGTGTGTGTGTGTGTGTGTGTGTGTGTGTGTGTGTGTGTGTGTGTGTTTTAGGAATGTTGGTTTTGTTTGCTAGTACTACTATTGCTATTACTACTACAGGTGTTGCTACTACCACTCTCTCACTCTTTTTCTTGTAGATACACATCTCTGACTTTGTGTATTTGCTGTTAAAAGTGGTTTTCTTGGAGTCCAAGAATGGATTAATTGACTTTCCATCATTTACAGAGAAAATAGTCTCAAAATTGAAACTTTTTACAGGCAGAACACCCTCATGGAACAAATTAAATGTGGATTCCGAGCCACCACTGTATCTGTGTATCCGTCTGTCAGTCAGTCTGTCTCCCTACATATTTATCTGTCTATCAATCAACTAATCCATCCATATATCCATTCTTAACTTCATCCCTCCCAACAGACGCGGCCTCCAGTTTCCCGCAACAGCAAGGTTCTCGAGATGGCCAGTAACTTCCAGAAGCTCCAGGTGGCCTAGCAGAGGGTGTGTCCCGGCCCCAAGCGGTAGTGTGGTGGTGTGGTAGTGGTGGTGAAGTAGTGTGGATGTGGTAGTGGTGGTGTGGTGGTGTTTGTCTCTACCACATTAATCATGCTACACTTTTCTGCTTTGTGGTGGTATGGTGATGTGGTGATGGTGTGGTACTGGTGGTGTGTTTGTCTATACCACACTAATCACACCATACTTCTCTACTGTATTATTGTGATTTGTTTTGGCTTCTTTTGTTATTTTCAAGAGAGAGAGAGAGAGAGAGAGAGAGAGAGAGAGTATGCTTTCTGGTGCAGATATATTTTTTTTTATTCATTTTATTTTCTGTTTCATTCTCAAATCATTCCTAATTGATAATATTGATCTTATTTTCATTTTGGATGTTCTTAATATTTTTATTTATTTATTTATTTATTTTTTATTTTTTTAGCTTAGATTGTTTCATTGTTTTATCTTTTCATATTTTTGGGCCGTGAATTTTTAGATGTTTCTTATTTTTACTTGTGAAATTAAACGTAGCTATTTTTTTCGTGTTTTCTGTTGTGTATTTTGTACTTGTATTTTTGTAATTCAGAACTTTCTATCTTGTATTTCAGAACATTTTTGTATTGTTTTAGCTTTGAATATTAGAACATTCTTCTTTTTTTCTTTTGTTGGTCTCATTTGTAATCTTGATCTTGTTCATGTTTTTGTTCTTCATTTGCCTATCTCTCATTCTTCCTCTTTTTTTGTATGTTTTTCCTCTTCTTGTTGTTCTCTTTTGACTTTTTATTTCTTCCTTCATCCTTCTACTCTTGACCTTGTCTTTTTCTTCTTCTTCCCCTTTACTCTTAATCTTGTTCTTGTTGCTCATCTTTTCACTTTCTTCCCATTCCCTTTCTCATCCTCGTCCATATTATTACACATCAAATTAATTCTAGGAAGTTTATCATTGACATGTATCGAAAACACAATTACTTTCCCTCCACTTTCTCTGAGTTGACCGAACCAGTGTAGAACTTAATGACTTATGAATGACAATAATGAGAATAATGGCTATGTACTGACAATAACAGTAGAGAGAGAGAGAGAGAGAGAGAGAGAGAGAGAGAGGTGCAAACATACATGAAACACTCACATACACACACAAAACCTCCTCCCCACCAAAAAAAAAAAAAAAAAAAAACACATCATTCAAAGCACCACATTAAATGCAAAAAAAAAAAAAAAAAAAAAAAAAAACCCTAGTCAGACCACCAGTACTATTACAAATCACCCGATAAACCAATAAACCAATTGACCGATAAACCCAGTATCCGACAAGCAAATAAATAGACCATTCGCTAACCTCAATGTTCAGACCTCTAGCTGAATAACAGAAGGATCAGAGAGTGTAGCCGCAGAGTAGCGAGAAGCAGCTGTGTTAGGTTACAAAGTCAGTCAGATCTGTTTGATGTCGATAGCAAGCAGTTACTGGCAGGGTACTTTGGACAGGAAAGCAGTAGAGAGGAGTAGGAAAGAGTAGCAATGCTGTAGGAGTGTAAGAAGTAAGCAGGAAGAAGTAGAAAGTGGGCGACCATGGGATATAAGTAGGAAGAAGTAGGAAGGGTGTATGAATGACAGGAACAAATAGGATGAAGTAGGAAAGAGTAGGAAGGGCAAAAAGTAAGCAGGAAGGAATAGGATAAGTATATGAATAAGGTATATAAGTAGGAAGGGTGTATGAATGACAGCAACAAATACAAAGAAGTACGAGTAGGAAAGAGTAGGAAGGCTAAGGAGTGAGTAGGAAGGAGTATGAGGAGTATTTAAGTGCTAGGAGTAAGTGAGAAGAGTGTATAAGTATGAAGAGGAGTGAAAGAAACATTAGCAATCTTGTATGAAGGAATGAATAAGAAAGAACAAGTGTATGAATGTACTAAGGAAAGTTACTGTTTATCGCTTGTATATATTAATGTAAATACAACCCAGAAAGTATCGTGTATGTTTAGGTCTTTTTCGCATCGTTAGTAACAGAGTAGTAGAATTAAATGTTACTGGAGGGCATGGAGATTAAGGTAAAGTGGGAGGGATTTTGTGAGAGTTTGGCATGTTTGTGTGTGTGTATGTGTGCGTGTGTGCGTGCGTGTGTGTAGGAAGAAATCAGTGTTTGTGTTGGAGTTTTGCAATGTGTAGTGATCATTCTGCCTTACTAGAGAGGGAAATGTTGCATATTCAACTGCATTGGGAGAAGATAAGGGCAAGATAAAGAGATTTGTTAAGTTTGGGGTAAAAAAAATATCGATAGGAGAAACATTTAGGATTAGAGCATTCAGTCCAATATATTCAGAGATGCTGGTTAGTGTATGTAGGAGTGGCTAGTGTGATAATGGAATACTGATAGTGGTGTGTGGAGACCTGTTAGTTGATGGCATGGGGAAGGTAGAGACTGAAGCGTCCAGCGTTTTGTGATTGGTGTTTACGATGTGATAATAGAATACAGTTACCTAACCTGGCATGTTATAAATTGTTCCTTAACCATGTATAGAAGAACAGGAGAGTTGACTAACAATTCAGAGGAGAGTTGAAAAGTCATGTAGGCAGATGATGTGATAAAAAAACTAATGCACTGCTGTACTAATCCTGGTGTGCTAAACTGTCTCCTAGGTATGTGCAAGAAAAGTAATGGAGTGTGACAGTGGAAACACACCCCATTTTTTTTCTTGTTCTCATTATTGTACATCAGATTTATTCTAGAAAGTCATACTAATCCTGGCATACTGAACTGTTTCCTAGATGAATGAGGCAGCCCATATGCAAGAAAAATTATGGAGTGTGACAATGGAAAAAAAAACATCTCTTTCTCATTCTTGATCTTATTATAATGCATCAAATTTATTTGAGAAATTTTGTCATTGCCATGGACTGAAAACACAATTATGTCCTTCCCCTCCAGTTTCTCTGAATTAACTGAACCAATGTAGGAGTTAATGGCTTATCAGTGACAGTAAAGAGAAACAGATCACAAGGAGAAGAAGAAACCATTAAGAATCATACTGTGCGACGTTAAGAGTCAATAATGGGAAATACGTAGAACAGAACATACAGCATGAGAATGAACCCTGTATAAGACTAAGGCACTTCAAAATTACACCCTTTGAGAATTTAAAGTTGCCACATGAATTAGGAGAGGACAAGAAGGAATGGGTTCAAACTTGATAAAGATATATATAAAGAAGTACAAAGAGACTGTTTCTCAAATAGTGGTGGATGAATTAGACTTAGTAATTAAGCTGTTAGTGCTGAATCACTAGGGAGCTTTAACCCTTTCACTGCGATCCAAAACAATTGATGGCACCAGAAGCAATTTATGAAGTCTCTATAAACATCTACAGGAAAGAAGGAAATTAAATAGAATAGATTTTGCAATTTCTACCCAGTTTAAAGATTGGAGGTGGCTGTAGAACAAGCAATGATGTCTCACAGGAAAGATGCACCAATTAACAGTCAAAGGGTTAAGACCAGGTAGGAGAACTGCACTATTTTCCCTATAGTTTGATTTGTAAGTCATGTTTGTCCACTGTCACACTCCTCTGCTGTTCTTGTATGTGTGGTGCAGGGCATATACTCGTATTCCTAAGACAATGGTGAAGTTGTCTGAAGCATCCCCATGAGCATTACAATGTGATAATACTGTATGACATGACTTCAACGATGGCATACTACAAAACTGTCCCGTAGCCGCGTGGAGAAGGCAAGACGGAGAGGCAATGATGGAAAACCTGAGTGTGTGCTGTGATAATATATGGTACAGTAATGATATAACACAATTCTTGCTTAACTCTACTAAAAAAACAAAACCCTAGCATTGATTCCTACCAAAATGGAGTGTCTTTGAGAAAAAAAATTGTACGTACAGATTGGTGTGTGATATAAGATTAAGGATGATAATGATAATGTTAAGAGTACTGTAAGAATGGCAATAAGAGTAAGGAAGTAAGAGTATCATAAAGTTACTAATGATATAAGTGAGAAATTAAGATTATGTAAGAATGACAAGTGTGAGAAAATAAGAGTATTGTAAAATTAACAATGACAAGAATGAGGAATTAAGAGTATTGTATGAATAACAGCAAAAAGCACGAGAAATTAAGAGTAAGAATGAAAGAATGACTAGAATGATAAAAAGCAGAGTATCATAAAATTAACACTGACAAGAATGAGAAAACCAGCATGTGGAAAGAATGACAATGATGATAATGAGAATATAAGTGTAAAAATGCCAATAACAAGAATGAAAAAAAAAAAAAACAGATTATCATAAAACTAACAATGATAAGAATAAAAAAAAACAGTGTATCGTATGAATAGCAATTAAAAAAAAAAATGAGAAAGTAAAAGTATCATAAAATTAGCAATAACGAGATGAGAAAGGCAGAGAATCGTGCATCACAAAACAAGACGAAGAGGACCGGAATGCATTCAGTTGCGCTTTAAGGAATTGAACACCTTAACTGTCGCAGGGTTACGTTTTGCAGTGTTTGGATTCTTTATGGAAGATTTACATAGACGTTTGAATCCCCACGTTTTTCCGGGTTTTTGTGCCTGTGCGGTTTGAAACATACAGTCCCTTAGTGCTTTACGATAGAGTGGGTAATAAGACGTTTAGTATTTTTATAGTGTTGCGTTTTCTCGACGTTCCCTCAGTACTGTGTAAATCTTTAGCCATGTGTTTTTTGTATTTTTTATGCAAGTTTTTTACTAATTGTATTGTGTGTGTAGCCAGTCACCCTCTCTCCAGTGTACTGTAGTTTTTTATTAGTGTTTTTTTTTATTTTTACTTTTTCTTATTATGATGATGAAGGAAGTGAAATAGCAGAGAGAAATCGATATTGTGTGTGTGTGTGTGTGTGTGTGTGTGTGTGTGTGTGTGTGTTTGTAGGGGCTAAAGAATATAGGTTTTATTATCAATATTTCTAGTTCTTGATATAGAGGGAAGGGGAGAAAAACAGGAAGGTAAAAAAGGATAAAAACAGAGAGAGAGAGAGAGAGAGAGAGAGAGAGAATGCATGTGTGTGTTTGTGTAAAGCAAGACAAAGAATAAGTCTGTTTGTTTGCGTTTGTTTATTTGGTGAGTTCCTAGAGAAATCTACTACTCGAGGCATTCTTATCTTCACCACCCAAAGGTCCATTGCTTTAAAGAAGACTCTCAGTTGACTAACCCAGACACAGAGGGACACGGAGACTAAATGTACTTAAGTCATGAATTTTCCTTCATGTTTTGTGGCAAATTTATCTGTTTAAGAAGGAAAAGAGAGACATAGAAAGAAAAAGGAAAGTTTGTATTTGTTTTGTATACTTAAGCTGAAATAATGGTTCTTTTTTCATATTTTTTTTATTTATTTATTTTCATTTATTTGAGTGATGCATAATGGTTCTTTTTTTCATGTTTTGTATTGTAATTTGTTTTTATTAATTAAAGTGATGCAGATATTTTCACTTTTTATGCATGTTGTTCTTACTAGTATTATTCATTTTATTTTATTATATTCTTATCATTCTTTAATTTATTCATTGTATGTATGTACGTTTGTAGACTATGTATACGTTATCTCATCCATCAATACTTACAGTACATACATTTTTTTTTTTTTTTTACCGTATTTTGTATTTTTCTTAACTTTTCTAAGCCATAATTTATTTTGTAATCCACGTTTTGCCACCATCATTATGTACTATTGTTGTTCTTTATTTGTCAACACGTGCGCTGCGACAGTCTGCATAATTACGGTGTTTGTTGATCTAGTCCACTGCTCATGTCCTGTTTGTTTGCCTGTCTGTTTGTTTGATTCTGTGCATGATTTTTTTCATACATATCCGCATCTGTAATTGTAAGTATAGGGCTCTTTTTCATTATTCATTTTTAGCTTTTCCATATTCTAAGCTTTAATTTTTAAGTGAGTGTTTAGTCTTTAGTGGTTTTTACATTTTCTTTTTTTTTTTTTTTTTCAATTAGAGCTGATTTTTCAGTTTTTAATACATTTTTCTTCTTTATTCTCTCTATTATGTATTTTTTAATGCATTTTTAACAGGTACTCTTTTATTCTATTTTATTTATCATTATTTTTCAAACATGTATTGAGATTCCAAATCCTGACTTTTAAACAGGCATTCATTTTAGTAATTCTGCTCATTATAATTATTTTGTTTCTATTTACATGCAGTATACTACTTATCCAAGCAATTATTTTAAACATGTATTATTTTACTATTATTTGATTACATAGTTTTCTAACGAGCTCAAAATTTCAAGCAGGCATTGTTTTGCAATTTTTTTTTTTTAATGTCATAATTTTTCACATACTGAGTCAGTGATGCTGATCTGGTGTCAATAAATGATAATGATGACAATAACAATGATTGAAAGGTATATAAAACTCTTACTATTACTAAAAGAACACAGTCTATTAATCTTCTATATTCTGCAACACAAAATCTTTCCTCTCATCCATATCTAATAAATTCAAACTGTAGTGACTCGAAATATGAGGACCATAAAAAAATATATCCTAGAGCCTGATGATGCTTTAGTTCCAATATTTAACCCTTTAACTGCTCAACAATTGCTGGATACTTTTTACTTCAACTGAGAAACCTTAGATGACTTAACCCACACAAAATATATGTAAAGGCACCGAAAGCTTTGAATTTGTCAAGTATTTAATGTGTTTTAAAGCTTCACTCTGAGCTTGCTTGAGAAGAAGTAGCAGTCAAAAGGTTAAGGGACTGCTCCCTTGACCATGCCAGAGTTCAGTTCTTATACAGGGCACCTCCAGTGACTAAGAATCCCTCCCTACTGATAAATTTCTTAGCATATATGATGTTCTGAATAGGGAGACATAACACTGGTGGCAGCTGTGGGATACACTTGGGTCTTTATACTTTAGGTCACTACAGAGCTTCATAATAAAGTGCCTGGGATTTAAAAAAGATTACGGATTCGCCTCAAGTATAATTATATTGTGATCGGGTACTATGTGGTGTTATCGGGCAGGGAATCGGATTAACTTGTACAGAATCGGATAAAGGAGATACGTACCTACTGCTTGTTATTGTTGATGCGCTGAGAGGTAAATTTACGATTATTATATATATGCAAAATGATTTATCTTTTCTTTAGTGTGTCAGAGCGTGTGAAGTAAATGTTACTTTGAAAGTTTTCACGAGAAAAATGTACTTATAGAGTTTAAAATGAATGGGTTAAGTTATGAGAAAACTGTTATTCAGGAAGTTGAGAATTAATTACTTATGAGAACAATATGTCATTGGGGAGTTCGTGATTACAGAGATTATTGGAAAAAATGTAATCAAGAAGAAATTATGAGTAAAATAAAAAAAAATATTAAAAGTGTAATTATAGGATGTAAAAAAAGCTAATGAGAAAAAAATAATCTGGGAGCTATTAAGTAGTGTAATTTAAGAAGCAAATTAGTAACTAGAGAAAACTTGCAAGGAAAAAAATAATAGTCAGGTTATTAATAATTACAAAAATTATGAGAGAATTATGTAATTGTAGAGAAAAATAATAATTGGAAAAGTTCATGATTAGATGACTTTTTTTTTTCAACTACACTATAATGAGGAAGTTGTGTTAAGAATTATAGAGTTTATGAGAGAAAAAAAAACAATAGATAGCTTTTAAGTTGCGTTAAGAATGAATCAATTGCTACAACCTGTTTGACTACAATAATGTGCCTTGTTGACGCTTGTACATAACCGACCTCCACCCTGGGTATAGCAGTGGTCATGTCTGTATAGTAGTGATGCACCCTGTGTTATATACATACATATATATAATATAATATATCAATAAAAACTAAGTGATTTATGGCTACGTTATTGTGTTTCCTTTAATGGAGAGCAACAAATATACCCACCCATGTCCATTGTGATGTTATGGCCGTGGGTGAACGTTGATGGGAGTAGAAGGTGCCATGGGAGTGTGATCCTGGAGACCTGCATACACTTCCTCTGAGGGAGCCATTTGCATCTCCATTAGCTTTGCAGAACACCTCTTTAGTGTGCAGGTGGAATTTCAAGGAGGAGTTAATTGAATGTCGAGATCTCTGAATGAAGTTTTATTGGGAATAGGACAGTCACCAATAGGATAGTCATGCATATGAAAAGGATTACGTCTAGAATAGTGGACATGGAGAAGGAGAGGCCCCAAGATTGGCTCCTGCAGTATAACACATTGGTAACATTGTGTGGAGTCACGCTGACACGATGCTCAGAAGAGTCAAGAGGAAGAGCAAAATATAGCCTAGTGTCATCAGCAAATACAATAAATTTAATTGAACGGCCAGAAATCTCATGGTTGATATAAGTGAAATAAGACAAGACCAATAACAGAGTCCTGAGGTACACCGCTGGCAACATCCACTGTGTGACTGGAATAGCCATGTACAACAGCCTTCATTGTACGACTGGCGAGGAAATCATTAATCCAACCAAACAAAGGGTTTATAAAGCCAACCAGTGACAGTCTGGCCAGCGATACCCTGTGGTTCACAGCGTCAAAAGATTTGCTATGGTCAGAATAAAGAACACCCACTTCTGTACCACGATCCACATTTGTACTGACACACTCATAAGCAAGAAGTAACTCATTACAAACTGACCGTCCTGCTCGAAAGCCAGACTGGAAAAAGGACGGCATGGCATTTTCTTCTACTGATGGAAATTACTTGGTTACCTCTCGGAGAAATTTGAACTGCGCGCGGGAAATGAATGTTCCAATAAAATTTTTAAATAGCAATCTTTAATCATTTCACACACACACACACACACACACACACACACACACACACACACACACACACACACACACACACATATATATATATATATATATATATATATATATATATATATATATATATATATATATATATATATATATATATATATATATATACATACTTATACATTTAACTCTAGAGATATCCAAAACTGCAAATTTTCTATAAACTCTAAGAAAAAAAAATTATACACAACAATTTTATCTGCTCATTTACTTAAACCAAAAGATATTTCACCATATAATACTAAAAAGAAATATAAAATATTTTTTAGTGCTAAGAAAACACATATATACAACAATACATATAATAATTACAAGACAAAATATTTACACCGAGGATCCCTCAGTGACAAACTTGAAGGAGGAAAACATTTGCAACCGCGAAAGAGAAACAAAGTTACAGCATATGGCCGTTATTATCCATTGCCAGTGAGAGAAGAACGTCTGAAAATACACAGGAACACACAGGGAATTGTAAACAGTGTAAGATGGAGGCGAATAAAGGAGATGAGACGAGAAAGAGACACGGAGATGTGAAGTAGGGAAGGACAAGGTAAGATTTAACGACTTCCGCTGTTTTTTGGATGTGATTAAATATGTTGTGAGGAATAACCACGTACTGCCCTCTGGTGCCTGCAGTTAATTGAGAGGGAGTTTATTGAGCGGATTAGATCAGTGTATGGATAAAGGTGATGTGTGGATTTACTTCTGGTTGGGATTTGAGGGACCGTGCAGGCTGTGGTGACGCGGCCTCTGGTGGCCCGAGGGTGTTGGCGGCGGGCAGGCTGTCTGCTCAGGGTCTGGTGAGTTGTCCTGCCCTCTGAAGGAAGGTCCTCTAGGTCAGTCAAGTAGTAGGTACTGTTGTGTTAGAAAGAAAGAGAGAGATTGTGTATTCAGGTATAACAGTGACTTAGTGGTTTGACGTGGACTCGTGTTGGACGTGTTTTTATTTGACTTCTCCGAAACTTTTGATGCAGTGTGTCATTCTTACTGACACAGTGAGGCAGGTTGGTGTGAGCTGCTCCACACAGGGAGTATTTCAGCGCTGGCTCCTCTAATCACTGAAATGTTCACAGTGGTGTACTCCAAGGCTCTGTTCTGAGACCTATTATTTTTTTTATTACTGTAAACTGTTTTCCTGCTTCTATTATTAAAAAGGTAATTTTTTAGCATATGACTTAAAACTAATTGAATATAAGACATGATTTCTGTGTGAACATGTGTATAGATGTGTCTTGCTGCCATGGGGACACAGGCACCATTTGTGTTTCATGCAGCCCTCAGGGTGTCAAGACAAATCCAAAGTAACATGTGATTGCTCAGATCCCAACGCAGGGACACTGTGTAGCACCCTGCAGTCCTACAGTCTGTGCCACACTGGCTTCAAATTTGTAAAGGCTCACAAGCACCTGCGTGCCAGCCAATACTTTTTTTTTCTTCGAGACATCAGCTCTGTGGTCAATAAGGCGCTGCAAGTCTTCTAATTTAACCTCTGAGTCGCGGATGAGGCGGTGGTGGGTGACTCAAGGCTCAGACGGGTGAGCCACGTACATGAAAGGGATGGCTGGTGAAACTACTGGTTAGCTCTCACACTGGTGTATAATGTTGAAAGTACAATGATAAAAGACTGGGTACAGAGTAGATATTCTTGTGCATAGCTGATGTGGAAAGTGGGGAGGCATGCCCGCACAGTGAGCAAGATGAGAGGGACGATGATAAGCAGAGTAATAAAGATGAAAGAGAAAGAATGGAGAAGCAAGGGAAGAAGGAGGACAGGTTTGTGAATGTAACTGATAAAAACGATTTCTCCTACTTTTTCCTGACTTCCCACCTGGCAGTCCACACAGCAGGGATCAAGGAGTGAGGTGGTCTGTCTTGTCTGATGCATGGCCAGGTGCAAACACAAGCCTATTTCATCCTCTCCCAGGCACTGTTAGCCAAGGAAGCACATTTATGGAACCTCTAGTCACTATGGGGAAAGTTCCTTTGAGATGCCGGGGGGGGGGGGGGAAGGGGGCCACTGAAGGGTGGGTCAATTTTGTTCTTTTTCTCTTCTTCCTTCATTTTGCTCTCCTACAGTTTGTTCTTTTCTCATCTTCCTTCATTTTTTTTCTTCTCCCCTTGCTTCATTTTGTCCTCCTCCTTCTTTATTTTGTTCTTTTTTCTCTTCTTCATTTTGTTCTTTTCTCCTCCTCTCTTAATTTTGTCTTCCTCTTACAATTTGTTATTTTCCTCCTCCTCTTCCTTAATTTTGTCCTCCTTTCATTCTATTCTTTTCTTTTCTTCATTTTGTTCTTTTCTCCTCCTCTTTGTTAATTTTCCTCTTCCTCTTTATTTTCTCCTCCTCCTCCTCCTCCTCTTCTTACATTTTGTCCTTTTCTCTTCATTTTCCCTCATGTTGTCCTTCTCTGCCTCCTCCTCTTACAATTTATTCTTTTCTCTTTCATTTTGCCCTCCTTTGTTTTATCCTCTGCCACCTGTTTTGTTCTCTTCTTCCCTTCATTTCCCTTCCCTCTTCCTCCTCCTCCTCCTCCTCCTCCTCCTCCTCCTCCTCCTCCTCCTCCTCCTCCTCCTCCTCCTCTACACCTACAATAAGGATAAAATCAAAACAAACAAATTTCTGAAGTCATCTTTATGCTACCCCAAAAACACACACACGTACACACACGCACACGCACAAAGTCACTTACATAGTACTCACAGACCGTCACCTGACCATCATAGCAGCAGTAGTAGTAGCAGTAGTAGTAGTAAGTGAGTCAGTGCTTTACAAACCCCAATACAGTTAATTAGCACTCTTTAGCACAACAGAGCCAAGAAACACTAAGAAAATTCAACTTATTCCTTCTTCTTTAATGGATTAAGGAACAAAATACATCATTGGCTTCAATCTGAGCAATTTCCAAGCACCCTGAATGCCCTTACAACACTAGGTAACATAAGGAACACAAGAGAATACAGAGGAAGAACAAATAGTCTCTCCCTCTTCAGCTCATAGGGAACACAAGAGAATGCAAATGAAGAGCAAAAACTCCCATTCTTTCTTATTCTGTCTAATTTTCTCCAACTCATAATACAAGAGGAGAATGGATACTGTTTCTCTCTCCCCGTCTCTCTCGCTCTCTCTCCAGGTCATAAGGAACACAAGAGAACACAAGGAAAGAATGGATACTGTTCCTTTCTCTCTGTCATTCTCTCCAACTCAGGAAACACAAGAGAACACAGGTGAAGAACAAAGACTGCTCTTCTCTCTCACTCTGTCTTTCATTCTCTCCAACTCATAGGGAACACAAGAGAACACAGATGAAGAACAAAACCTGCCCTTCTCTCTCTGTCTCTCATTCTCTCACCAACTCACTGTAAAATGAGTGTAGCTGTCTATGTTTCTCTCTCTCTCTCTCTCTCTCTCTCTCTCTCTCTCTCTCTCTCTCTCTCTCTCTCTCTCTCTCTCTCTCTCTCTCTCTCTCTCTCTCTCTCTCTCTCTCTCTCTCTCTCTCTCTCTCTCTCTCTCCTTGAGCAGAAAAATAACAGTAATCACAACAAATAAACTTAATTATAATAAAAATCCCTTTTTTTTTTATACTTTCATCATCAACCAAGAAACACTTAAATATTAACCTCAGTACAAGCAAAGGAAATTTTTCTTAAGTAATCAAATAATTAAGTTTAAGGGAAATACTTAAGAGAATTCACTTAACACTCAATAAGTGGAAGTATGGGAGTTTTGTTTTTCTTTCTTTTTTTTATGTATAAGTTTATCTGGAATTACTTACAAGAGAATTTAGTTAGTAAGGTAAGGTGAACTATGACTACTACAATAATTAAAATTTTTGCTTCTTAAGGAATGAAAGAATTGAGTAAAACATCAATATTTTTCTTTCCTAAACTTAATTTTTTTGCTCCTTAAAGAATGAAGGAATAAAAAATAACATCAATATTATTATTTTTGAACTTAATTTTTTTGCTACTTAAAGAATGAAGGAATAAAAAATAACATCAGTATTATTCTTTTTGAACTTAAATTTTTGCTACTGAAGGAATGAAAGAAATAAGTAAAACATCAATATTATTCTCTGAACTTAAATTTTTTGCTACTTAAGGAATGAAAGAAATAAGTAAAACATCAATATTATTCTCTGAACTTAAATTTTTTGCTACTTAAGGAATGAAAGAAATAAGTAAAACATCAATATTATTCTCTGAACTTAAATTTTTTGCTACTTAAGGAATGAAAGAAATAAGTAAAACATCACTATTATTCTTTCTGAACTTAAATTTTTTGCTACTAAAGGAATGAATTAAATAACAGCACTATTATTCCTTCCTGGAGCATCATCAGCATTTACTTACAAGACATCACTCCTGTTACATTCACTTAACAGACCAGATTTAAGTAACTGAAAATATACTAATACTTTTTAATACTTTTCCTATTTTTTTTTTCTTTTAATCAGTCATGTCAGCATTTTGGCAGGAGAGAATGATTTATTTATCTATTTATTAATTTGGTTACAAGCTATTTTAATACTTTTCCTTTTTTTCCTTTTCTTTTTTTTTCCTTTCAGTCATATAGTGTCAGAAGAGAATTTAGTCAGGACAGCATTGTTTGTTTATCTCTATTTTTGTTACTAGTGACCAAAAAAGTGTGTTCTTTAGTCTTCTCTACAAGCAAGTGGTTTGTTTTGTTTTTATTTACTTATCTATATGTTTTTATTACAAGTGTCTGTGTTCTTTCTTTAATCTCTCCTGCAGTTGTTCTTATTCATTTATCTATTTATTTTTTGCTACAAGAGATTAAAAGTCTGCCCTTTTTTCTGAACTTTTCATCATTACAAGAGTGGCCAAAATAAGTGACCATTTTTGCAAATTATCTTTTTTTCTTAGCTTTTCATTCTTACATGTGATGAAAATACGTGTCCATTTTTACAAGTCTGCCTTTTCTTTTCCTGACTTTTTCACTCCCACAAGCAGCAGACTAAAGCAAGTGTCCAAAATTTACAAGGCTGTCCTTTTGTCACTTACATTCATACAAGCAACTAAAGCAAATGTCCACTTTTATTTTTATTATTATTTTTTTATTTATTTATTTATTTTTTATACAAGCCACCCAAACAAAAACCACATTTTACAGGTCTACTCCCCCCCTTTTTTTTTTTTTACTTTTATATATATATTTTTTTTTTACAAGTGACCCCAACAAGCCTTCATTTTACAAGTCTTTTCTTTGAATATATTTTCCTTCTTTACAAATGAGTGACTAAAAACAAGTGGGTATTTTTTTTTCTTTTTTTTTATAAGCAACAAGAATGTCTTTTTTCATACAAGTGACAGACTAAAATGCACCATCTGTCTGTTCGTTTATGTTTTTTTATTTGTCTCAGTCTTCAGTCTTGTCTCACATTGTCACCCAGCTCATTCATCTAACAATATTAAGAGCCTCATCTCATCCAGCTCATATTTACTCCCTCAGCTCACGCTCTTCGGGATCTCGTTTTCCTAAGCTCATTAAATATTCTTCCTTCACTCTGATTTGTCTCATGATCTTAGAATGTCTGTAATATTAAGCTCATTTTCTCCTCTCACTTAATCTCACAGTCATTAGAACTTCATCTCCCTGTTATTCCCTCATCTCACAATATTAGGGCTCATTTTACTAAACTCGTTAA
This sequence comes from Scylla paramamosain, assembly GCF_035594125.1. NCBI lineage: Eukaryota > Metazoa > Arthropoda > Malacostraca > Decapoda > Portunidae > Scylla > Scylla paramamosain. The sequence goes on from NC_087191.1 coordinate 8,809,387, forward strand.
ATATTATTCACTCCTTTTGTCTCACGATCTTAGAATTCCCGTCTTAGTAGGCTTATATTCTACTCTCGCTCTCTCATCTCACTCCTCTCACTCCCTCATCTTGGCAACCCTATCTGGCAAAGCTGGTGTGTTGTGTGTAGGTGTGTTGTGTTCCTGAAGGTAGTTTCCTGTACTACCATTAAAGAGAGAGGTGTCGTCGTGTGGCAGTGCATGGCTAACTCGACACACACACACACACACACACACATGCACATGCACATACACATATACACACACACAAGGAAGGAAGGAAGGGAGTTAGAAGGGAAAAGGAAGAAGATTTGCCCTGAAAGACAAAAGGATGGAAGAAATTAAAGAGTTTGAAAGGAAAGGAAGAAAGGTTGCCCTCCCAAAAATTAGGGAAAGTAAGAAAAACCGACCCCAAAAAATTAAGGAATGGAAAAAAGGAGAAAAATAAAGGAAAGGGAAGAAAATTTGTCCTGAAAAATGAAGGAGTGGAAGAAATTTAGTCTTTAAAGATGAAGAAATAGAAAAAAGGAAGGAAGAAAAATTAACCTCCTTAAACTGAAGGAATGGAAGAAAGGAAGGAATTAGAAAAAGAAAAGAGAGGAAAATTGCTCTAAACAGAGAATCAAGGGGGAAATGAAGAAAACTTACACACACACACACACACACACACACACACACACACACACACACACACACACACACACACACACACACACACACACAATTATGTGTATGGCAGGAAGAAAAAAGATGAAAAGGAAGGTAGATAGAAAATAATGAAAAATGTGTCAAAAATGAAACAAATCTGAACTGTTTCCAAAGAGAGAAGTTGAAATACTGAGAAAATAAAGCTACAGGTGCTTCCATATGTATATTTTAGGGTGAAAACAAAGGAATACAGTGAAATAAGGGAAGATTACATGGAGAAAAAAATTGTGAGTTATCTCTAATGTGCATCACTGGAAGAAAGAAAGAAATGTGAGAAAGAAAATAGAAAATCAAGAAAAAAAATAAAAGGGAAGAAAATTTTTAAATCAAGATAGGAAAGAAAAATGAAAACAAAAATAATGTCAAAGAAAAAAAGAAAAAATCAACAAAAAATCAAGAAGGAAAGAAAAATCAACAAGGAAATCAAGAAAACAATCAAGTCAACAAAAATTAAGGGTAATCAACAAATAAAAAAAAAGAAAATTAACAACAAACATTTAAAAAAAGGAAACTAACTAGAAAACCAACAAAAGAAATTTAACAAGAAAATAAACAAATAAATAAATAAAAAGTCAAGAGAGACAAGAAAAAAGATACTTGAAAAACAGAGAGAGAGAGAGAGAGAGAGAGAGAGAGAGAGAGAGAGAGAGAGAGAGAGAGAGAGAGAGAGAGAGAGAGAGAGAGAGAGAGAGAGAGAGAGAGAGAGAGAGAGAGAGAGGAAAACAATATAGCTTAAAAATAAAGAAAACAAACCCCACACACACACACTCCCAAACAAACCCATTTCCCTTAAAAAAACACAAAAAAAAAACACTCAAATTGAACAAAGTAAGCTAGCTTACTTTGTAAGCTTAAAAAAAAGGAAGAAAAAAAGGAAAAGTTGGTTATAGAAAAAAGAAAATAACACTCGAGACAACCCCAAACAAACAGAGAATCACAGCGAGTCTGGATGATCGCATTGCTCACCAATTAATATACTTGTTAAGTCACTGCTTAGGCACACAAAATGAAAAAAGGTGATTGAATAAGTAAAAATAAATAAATGAAACTGAGCTACTTATAAAAAAAGCAAGAAAAAATAAGAGAAAGTTAGATATATAAAGAAAAGAAAAAATAGCAAATTATATATAAAAAGAGTAAAAGAAAACAAAAGAAATCCAGTTATATTAAAAAAAGAAAAAAAATAAGTTATAAAAAGTAAATAAAAAAGAAAAGAAAAAAAAATATAAAAAAAGAAAAGAAAAAACAAGAAATAAACACCAAAAAGAGGATCACTGGAAACCTGGATGACACGTGTAGTTGATTCGCTTGTTAAGTCATCGTTTAGTCAGCCCCCACCAAAAAAAAAAATAAATAAAATAAATAAATTAATTAATTAAAAAAAGAAAAAATAAATAAATAGAGAAAAACCACAGAAATCTAGATAACAACATAACAAGCCAATTAACCCTAAGCCAAGTCACCATTTGAGTCCCTAGATAGCAAATTAGCACTGGTGTAAAATCTTGTACATCATCAGGAACTGCAGAGGCTGGTTTTGGGTGTTGGGGTGAAGGGGGGAGTGGGTGGTGGATGAGGTGCAGGCTGGGGCGGAGGCTTGGGGTGGTGGGGGGGTGGGGAAGCAGGGTGTTACTTTGTCTTAACACGAGTCACTTTCTGTATCATCTCCAGTGCCTTCTTTGCTTCCCTTACTTGCTGGTTGATTCTGTCCCGCATGGCTGCTGACGTGGCCTTCCGGTGGCTCTGCTCCAGGTCCTGTAGTGGTGGTGGTGGTGGGTGAGTGAGTGAGTGAGTGAGTGGGTGAAAGAGAGGTAGGAAAATAATGAAGGAATGGAATGGAGGAAGGAAAGAAATTGAGGGATGTAAGAAAGGAATGAAAATAAAGAATGAACTGAAGAGAGAAAGGAAAGAAATTGAGGAATGTAAGAAAGGAATGAAAGAGAGGAAGAAAATAATGAAGGAATGAAAGAGGAAGGAAAATAATGAAGGAATAAAAGAGAGGAAGGAAAAAATTGAACGTAAGAAAGGAATGAAAGATAGGAAAGAAAAATTGAGGAACGTAAGAAAGGAAAGGAAGAAAAAGCTTAAATATATGAAGGAAAGGAAGAGGAGTGAAGCAAAGGGAAGTGATTAAAATATTTCTTTAATGGTGCTTCAATAACTAGTCGTAAGGTATGGGTGGTAATGGTGGTGATGGTGGTGAGGGGTTGGTGGGTTGGTGACTGGTTTGTCTGGAAAGTCAGGAATGGGTGGTGATGGGTGGTGCATGGACAGTGAGTGGTGGTGATGGGTGGGGGTGATTATTGAATGGGTGGCAGGTGGTTTGGTGATGGTGGTGATGAGTGATGTGGTTGGTGATGGGTGGTGAATGGGTGATAAATGACTGGTGATGGCCGTGTCTTACCACCACCCATCACCAGCACACTCATGCACTGCCAGACACACACCTGATCCCTCTCAACCCTTTACCTGCCACTTGGTACACCTTTCCCTCATCACCAATCACTGCAACACCTTTACATATTCTCCAGCCACATGCAATCTTTAAAGTCAAAACTGCAAAATCTATTCTTTTCACCATAACTTTCTTGCAGATGCTTATATAGGCTTAATAAATCACATGCACACTGCCAAACACACTTAATCTTTAACACAGCAGCTAGATATGACTTAAGACACAATTCTGAGGACTAGAGAGAGTTAAGTTCACAACACAGCATCAGAACACTGCCTTACCTGGATGGTAGCGTGGTATCCTGCAACATTGTGGAACACCCTCACATGTCTGTCGCCCAGGGTCAGGAGAAGCTTGCTCTCAGGGTCGAACAGCAAGTCCACAATGTTTCCTGCGGAGATTAGTTACGTTAGGTGACTGTGGAGGTGCATTAAGGTCACTACATGCTATAAGGTCTTAGATGATGGGTAAACGCTGGTACTAGATCCATTGCGGCATACGAGGCTAGTGGTGGGCATAGAGGTGGTCGGAAGCAGGGAGACCAGAGGCAGGGTGGACTTGAAATATCCTTACTGGTTTAGTGGTGGTAATAATGAGTTAGGGATGTGTGAGGTGTGTTAAGGATGAGTTAGGGATGTTTGAGGTGTGTTAAATATGTGGAAAGAATAGTTACAGACATAGAAAGCATATTGAAGCACAGAAAATTGTGCCAAAAATAGTTAAAACACATTGAAACACATGAAAGAGTAGAAAACTGCAATAGGATATCAAAATACATACCATATTAAAGAACAACAAATTGTTAGTATCAAAAACAGTAAAAAAACACACCTTGAGAACACATTAAAGAGTATAACATTATATTAGAGTCAAAATAGCTCATAACTACACCTACTGCCTCAAAAACATCCTTAAAACACTTACAAAACACACTGAACACCACAACAGCGGTCCATACCTGCATAAATATCAGCGATGGTGTTGAGTACCTCCCCTGTGGTGGCAGAGAAGAAGGTGAGAGAGGCAGCAGAGGCAATGACAATAGTGCGGCCGTCAGGGGAGAGGCGGATCAGGGCTGGCTGTTGCTTCTTCTCGTATGGTCCGGATTTGAGGAGGTACACCAGCTGCCCCTTCTGGTACTCAACTGTGGGGGAAGGAGGGAGTGTAAGAGAGAGAGAGAATGTATGAGAGAGGTTACGTTATGGAGTGTTGGGTTGAGGAAAGGTTGAATATTGAGTGTTAAGGGAATGTCAAGGTTATGAGAGGATGAAGCTTGGATTATGTTGTGTTAGGTTGAGGAAAGGTTGGATATTGAGTGTTAGGTTGAGGAAAGGTTGGATATTGAGTGTTCAGTTAAGGGAAGGTCAAGGTCAAAAGAGGAGGAAGCTTGGATTATGTTGTGTTAGGTTAAGCAAAGGTTGGTTACAGAATGTCCAGTTAAGGGAATGTCAAGGTTACGAGAGAATGAAGGTTGGATTATGTTGTGTGAGGCTGAGAAAAGGTTAGTTATGGATTATTAGACTGAGAGTTGGAGGAAGACTAAGTGTGTTTTGAAAGTTTAAAGAGGAAGGTATATTAATTTGAAGGATTTAATAGGATTGTGGGTGTTTGAGAGGTTTAGAAAAGATATTTCTTTACAATTATTGCTCCAGCTCTCTTTGCTAAGAAATTACCCTGACTCCAACAAACTTGTGGACTTGTGAGAATGTGAGGTTTTGGGTGGGGAACACAAACCTATACCTAATGTAACCTAACCTAATGTAACTGGAGCCAAATGTAAACTTTTAATGCCACACCAAGGTACTGTAGTGACGTAAATTTAGGGAAGGTGCCGTACAAGCTGTGACAAAACATAGTGATTAAAATGTTTGTTTAGAAGATGTTAGTGAAAGACGATGCCTCACAGGATCTGAAATGGATGTTGGTCTTGGTATTGAATGCTGGTGAGTCCAAAACCTTACAAATCCCTGCGGTGACTCACTGTTGGTGTCGAAGAGTCTCCAGGTGCCGTCCTTGGAGACAGACACCATGCGGGTGGAGTCGCTGTTGATGCTGCAGCTGTAGATGCCTGCCTTGTGCCCCGTCAGGTCAAAGGCGCGCTTGATGCCCTCAAAGTTGCCAGTCTTGCCAAACTTGACCTCCCACACCTTGACATCTGGGGTGAAGCCTGCCGGGTTGGGTCACAGAGTCAGGCCAGGGCAGTGGTGTGTTAGTATGTTGTTTATATTCCACACTGAAGGGAAGCTAAATGTGGGATGATGTCGGGTCATGGCAGGTCAGTTTGTTTACTGGTTTGGTTTGTATTATGAAAGTGATTTGTCTTAAGTTATATAAAGCTTTAGAATAAGAATTATAATATGATGAGATTGGTTCTCTCTCTCTCTCTCTCTCTCTCTCTCTCTCTCTCTCTCTCTCTCTCTCTCTCTCTCTCTCTCTCTCTCTCTCTCTCTCTCTCTCTCTCTCTCTCTCTCTCTCTCTCTCTCTCTCTCTCTCTCTCTCTCTCTCTCTCTCTCTCTCTCTCTCTCTCTCTCTCTCTCTCTCTCTCTCTCTCTCTCTCTCTCTCTCTCTCTCTCTCTCTCTCTCTCTCTCTCTCTCTCTCTCTCTCTCTCTCTCTCTCTCTCTCTCTCTCTCTCTCTCTCTCTCTCTCTCTCTCTCTCTCTCTCTCTCTCTCTCTCTCTCTCTCTCTCTCTCTCTCTCTCTCTCTCTCTCTCTCTCTCTCTCTCTCTCTCTCTCTCTCTGATATGCTGAAAGAGAAAACAAAAAGATAGTTTCTGTTAAAGACCGAAGGGAAAAGTTTAATTCATTACAACTATTTTCTATAGTTAACTTTAGGTCAAAATTCTCCACTTTTTTCTGAGTGACGACAATAAAACAAATAAATAAATAAAACCTTACCATTTCTTGACCATGACATCAATACCACCACCACCACCACCACACCACACACTCAGAGGCAGAAACACAGTCACATTTGTACAAAGACTACCACCAGGGGGCCTCACAATTTGTTGCAGCTTCCCTCTGTCATATTCTCACCAGTCGTGGCTACAAAGCGGCCACAGGGGGACAGGGTGGCAGAGTAGGTGTCGCCGTGCCTGGTGTCCCACCATCTCCATCACCTCGCCGCGCAGACTCCAGATGATGAGCTGGTTTTTGTTGTTGCAGGACATAATAAACTTCCCCGTCACGGCCACATCCAATGCGATTACGTCTGCCTCCCTGTCATGCTGTGGGGGTGAGGGTGTTAGGTGAGGGTTACAGTGAAGCAAACATAGATACACACACACACACACACACACACACACACACACACACACACACACACACACACACACACACACACACACACACACACACACACACACACACACACATATATACCAAGCTTATTGGAAACACTGTATGAGGAGAGGCTATCAAAACTGGAACTGATAATGCACGAACAAAGAGGGGAAGGAGGAGACGATAGCAATGTATGGAATCATGAAGTATATTGAGGTGGTGGATAGAAAAGACCTAATGAAGTGGGGCATGAGAGATGCAAGAGGACATGGAAGGAAGATAAAAAAAATAGTCACAAAAGGAATATGAAAATGAACAACTTTCCCACAGAGTAGTAGATGTATGGAATATATGGATGAGAAAGTAGTGTGTGCAGAGACAATACATAAATTTAAGGCCTTGTTATACACCATGAGATACAAAGACAGGACAGGGACAGCACAGGCAAAGCTCCCCTTCTGTACATTACAACCAGGTACACACAAACACACACACACACACACACACACACACACACACACACACACACACACACACACACACACACACACACACACACACACACACACACACACACACACACACACACACACACACAGGTGGAGGAGGTGGACCAGAGTGACTTGATGGTTTGGGACACAAGACACTAGAGGACATGGAAAGATGCTGAAGAGGAGTGCTTGTAGAAGAGGCAACAAAAAAAAAAAATAGTTTCCCATATAGAAGTAGTGACATATGGAACACTCTGGATAAGGGAACAGTAAATGCAAGAAGTATACATGGATTCAAGGCTAAGATGAATATTAAAAGATAGGGGGATAGGACAGCACAATTAAGTAGACAGTGATAATCAACTTGTACCACCACCACCATCACCACTTCTACAACACACACACACCTGGGGGAAGGTCATGGACACCTGGGGGCTGCCTGGGGAACCATCGGGCCTCTTGGTGAGCTTGTACACCTCTATCGTGTTGCCGGCTGACTTATGAATGATGACAGCCTTCCCATCGGGGCTCCAGCACACCTTGGTCGCGAAGTCAAATTCTATGTTCCCTCGGATGCTCTTGTGCTCCTTGTGGTTGAAGTCCTTTGTGGTCCAGATCTGCACTGTGCGGTCTGTTGGGGAGAGGAGGGGTGAGTGACAGTGTGTGGGGGGTGTTCTCGTGATCTCAGCCTGAAAAGACGTTATACTCTGTCTCTGTTTCCTTGTAGTGATGGATGTGTGGGTGTTATTGTAATCTTTGTCTGAAATAATGTTGATCTCATATTTATATAAAATTATTGTGCCTTTTAAAAATCTATCGTTATATATATTTTTCTTTATGATAACTTGTTGATTTTTTTTTCCAGTTTAAGAAAAGTTAATTATAAAAAATCTAGTGAATTATCAGTATTACTATTTTGATGTGTCCTTGCGGTGATGGAGGTGTGTGTGTGTGTGTGTGTGTGTGTGTGTGTGTGTGTGTGTGTGTGTGTGTGTGTGTGTGTGTGTGTGTGTGTGTTCTTGTGATGTCAGCCTGAACAGATATCAATGTTATGTTTTCTGTTTGTGTCTCCTTGTAGTGATGGGAGTGTGGGTGTTCTTTTGATTTTAGCCTGAAAAGATGTCATATTCTGTCTTTGTGTGTCCTTGTAGTGATGTGTGTGGGTGTATTCTTGTGACCTCAGCCAGAAATGTCATTTATCTCCTATTCTCTCTTTGTGCGTCATTGCAGTTTTAGCAAGGAAACACATTATCAATTTTCTATTCTGTTTTTATATTCATGCAGTTTCTTTGTTTTTCTGGCCATGCAATATTAGCTGAAGGCAAAACAAATTTTTTTCTGCAATTTTAGCCTAAAAGGACATCAATCTCACATCCTTTCTGTTTTTCTATGTTTGCAATTTTATCCTGAAAAAATGTAAATTTCCCTTTTTCTATTCTCTGTGTCTACAATTTTAGTCTCAAGTTTCCTGTTTTCTCTGTCATTCTTCTAAAGCTATTAGGGGGATTTTCAGAGTTTAATTTCACTATCATTATTTTCTCCTTGAACTTTCTTTGGTCTAAGGATTGGAGTAGGTGCAGGGCAGGGAATGGTCGCTATATGGGCCTTGCTGTGGGTGTGTGGGGCCAGCTGCTGGGGTGTGGTAGGGTGGTCCATGAACCTGTCCCTTCTCATCAGGGGCTGACAGGGTTAACAATTGTGTGTGTGTGTGTGTGTGTGTGTGTGATTTACCTACGATCGTCTGCTGGTCACCCAGCCAGCAGTTCCCCTACAGAAAGAGCTCGGAGCTCATAGTGACCGATCTTTGGGTAGGACTGAGACCACTTACTCACCACACACCAGGAGAGTGAGGTCACAACCCATTGGGTTACATCTCGTACCTACTTGCTGCTAGGTGAACGGGCTACACATAGTGCTTACACATTGAGGCTTGCCTATTTGCCTTGCTGCACCCGGGATTTGAACCCGGGCCTTCTTGGATGTGAGCTGAGCGTGCTAACCGCTACACTATGTTGTGTGTGTGTGTGTGTGTGTGTGTGTGTGTGTGTGTGTGGTGCTTTGTCTGGGTTGCCCCAAGTGGGATTGCCAGCCTGGTATAGGGATAAATATTAGCAGTTTCTCTTCATCCACATTCATATTAAGCCAGTGAAGAATGAAAGGGGAATGAAAGACAAAGAAAGTATTAAACATTTTTTATTTAAGGAATGGCAATACTATACAGACGAACAAACATACACGCATGCCACCACTGCATTGCTAGCTCTCACTCGTGTGTTCATCTTTATTCACACATGAATGACAATACTGTTCAAGGGTATCAATGTTTGTATACTGCTTTGCAAATACTGTCATTCAACATTGTAATAAGTCGTCTGGAAACTTCCCTACTCTTGTCACTTTTTTTTTATTAAGAATTGTACTTTTAAATTCTATTGTTTTATATATATTTTCTTTATGGTAACTTTTATTTATTTAGTTTTTTTTGAGCTGCTTAAATTAATAAGAAGAAAGTTAATTACAATAAAATCTAATGAATTATTGATATTTTTTTTATAATTTAATTTTTTTATAGCTTTGTAAAATGTCAATCACATCTTTAAAATCTTGGGAATCTAATACATTATCAACCATCTGTTTAAGCACAGTTTGATCTATGTTAAAAGATCTAAGGCATTATTAATATTACTGATTTTCTTTACATACAATTTCCTCAGTTATATCCGAGTTAAAATCCAAGCAATTATTTTCTCCATTATTTACTTTGTTCCATTCAAAGTTACACTCTGAACCAAACAACCACCTTTGCAATAATACCTTCAATAATACCTAAGCAAAAGAATGCAAGTTATTTTGTATCTTTCCCTCCATCTGAAGTATGCCTAATTTTACTTTCCATGGTCCATCTAAAGCTGCACAAAAAAATTAAAACATCAAAACCCTTCTTGTACTAAAGTGTAAATAAAACAGAGAGAGAGAGAGAGAGAGAGAGAGAGAGAGAGAGAGAGAGAGAGAGAGAGAGAGAGAGAGAGAGAGAGAGAGAGAGAGAGAGAGAGAAACATCATTCCACAGTATCTACATTTGAGTGAGTTTGTTGACCTTACCATTCTAAACAAAGTGACTAAGAACCTCACTAGTAAAACCATCATTACTTAAAACTTAAACCCCTCCATTCGTGAGCTGCCTCTTGTACTACACACACACGCACGCACGCACACACACACACACACAAAGTACATAAAACACGACACATAAATAACAGAAGGACACGAGGACACACGTATAAAAATATAAAACTTGCAAATGCTGTGTAAGGACACGAGTTTGTGAACGATAAGACAGTGCAATGATTGGGCAGTGAACTCATGTACTAACCACTACACCTGGCTGCTAACCGACTGACTGACTGATTGACCAAATGACTGACTGATGAACTGATCTACTGACTGACAGGTATAATTGATTGACTCTGACTGGTAAACAAATTGATCTATTGACTGATTGACTGACAAATGAGTTTACTGACTGACTGGTATGACCAATTGACTTACTGACTGATGAAGTGACTGACAAATTGAAAACTCATATACTACACTGATTAACAAATATATTGACACACATTGACTGACTGAAAAGTGATTTACCTGACTAGTAAACTGCCAAATCAACAAACTGACTGACTGATGAACTAAGTGATCAACCAATCGAGTGACAAGCTGACCAACTGACTGGCAAACTGCCCAGCTAACAATAAACTGACTAACTAGCTTGCCAACTAACCAAGCAACTGACTGACTGACTGACTTGTGTTCTCGATAATTGTTGGAAATAAGTCACTAAAAAATGCAGGAGTTAAAATGATTTGTGGAAGTAGTAGTAGTAGTAGTAGTAGTAGTGCCCAACCCACCTAACGTCTTTTTAAACCCTGATCCATTAAAACCTCCACCAATATCAACCTCACCCATTACCTGCCCCCCCCTTGCCCCACCAACCCCAATACCAGCTGGCAACCACATCAACTGAATTGAATGTGTATTCTTACACACACACACACACACACACACACACACACACACACAACTACAATAACAAATAAGAATGTAAAATTATTCTTATTTTCTCCATCATACACATGCACATACAACAACAAATAAAAATGTAAAATAGCTTCTTTCATATCACACACACACACACACACACACACACACACACACACACACAGTTGATAAAATACACAATAAAATATACAAATAAAATGTTTTTCACACATACATACATTGAGAGAAAAATAGTTGATAATTATTTTTCTCACTCACACATTCAGATTTACTTAAAAATCTTTGCTCTTTCATCACATGCATACAATTTTTACAAGACACAAAAACAAACACTAAGAAACACTCATTCTCACATCACATACACTCATTCACAAACACACATCACATACACATTCACAAACACTAAAAAATCCTACTTATCTCATCACACACACACACATGCAGTAAAAAACCATCATCTCATTCCAACAGGACAAATGAACACTATACAAACGCAAACTGAAGTATTAGAATATCACAAAGGTTACGTTGTGAAGGAGCAACGCCTCGCCTCACGCCTCCCTTCACTTAGGCACAGCACAAGAGATCTGCCTTCAGTCACGCTACCCACTACCGTTGCCAAACAAGGCTGCCAACTTTGCCGTCAAAAAACCCAGTCGGAATGCAACTCTATCACAGCGGCAATACTTCAGGGTGTTACGTCGACGCCACGCAATGGTCTTGTTATTGTGTGTTCGGGTGTGGTGGTCTGCGGTCTGATCCACCAGCCATCGCCATCTCCTCTGGGTGAAAGGTTTGCTGCTCACTCACAACCGCTACTCAGGGTTCCTCTCTAAGTGTTCCCAGACACTACACAAGCTGCCACGACTCCCTTAAGCGTAAAAACATAAATAACGTCGTCAAGCATCACGGGACAACACATTCACGCACTCACTCACTCTCGTGTAATCTCTCACTCACTTTGGTTAAAATAATTTACTTAAGTTGTACCAGATCGATCCCTTTACCTCGCCACATTAACTGCACCCCGGCCTTTGCCCGGGGCGGCAGACACCACCCACCCCACCAGACAGTGAGCCCCACACCGCACCACACAGCAGCGTTGAGCAAGTGAGCTACGAGGCGCGGCGCCTCCCTAGAGCAGCTGCAGCACAAGTAAGGCACACACTGTGTTATGATCTGCTAGAGCAGTCCCAGAGCTGTAACACTCACCATGCTACAACAGCACTGGTATCACAAGCACAACACACACACACACACACACACACACACACACACACACACACACACACAGCCTATATGTTCCTGAGTGCCAGTGGTAGTGGCGCAACCTTGGGCACTCTGTGAGATTCCAGGAAATGGCTGAGAACAAGGTCCAGCACTACGGTGGCATCCTCCACACTGTCATGGCCACCAGCTGTCTGTGCCTGGATGTCCCGGCCCAGGTACTTCTTGGCCAGGCTCTTGAGGGACTGCTTGGTGGGCAGGCCAGGCATAGCCAGGCCCTGTGGTGCCTTGAACAGCAGTGCCGTGTCCACCACGCTGTCGTGCACCAGTCTGAGGGCTGCCAGGTCCCCCTCCAGGCTGTGGCCTACCAGCACGGTGCTGGCAGTCACCAGGGCCAGCACCCGCTCCCGTGCCTCAGCAAAGGTCACAGCGGCTGCCATGTGCGCCTCCGTGATGCCGGAGAACTGCGTGTTGTAGTCAAAGATGCGCCCCTTGGGTCGCACGTAGGCATCCAGCACTACAAGGCCCGACACGGCCACCAGCGTCACCCGGGCCAGCTCGAAGCCCTCCGAGGTGTACACCATCTCACAATCCAGGCCCAGCACCCGGGTGGGGCCAGGGCGTGGCGTGGCGTAACCCTCCAGCGGCCCATTGAGGCCGCAGCGCAGGCTGTGGTACACGTGCATGGGGGCAGCTGTGCAGCCCGCCACACCCTTCAGCTTGCCGCAGCACTGGTAGCGCAGCTGGCTGTCCTGGCGCAGTGCCACCTTGCGGGGGTGGTGCAGGCATGGCCGACACCCATTGTCCCCCAGGCTGAAGGTCTGGCGGCACCGCTTGCACCGCTCCACGCGCTGCAGCACGGCGCAAGGCCCTTCACCATGCAGTGCTGACTCCACACCGCAGCCGCACCAGTCCCGGCCGTCTGCCTCGCCCTCCTTGCTGTCGGAACTGATGCCGGAGGAAGCATCCTGTGCGTCGCCGTCATCGGGGCAGCAGTCGCCACCGCTGTGCTCTGTCAGCGACTCCGGCTCAGAGTAATCTGAGGTGTGGCCGTCCTCCTCCACCAGGCTGGGGTGGGAGGCTGCCTGGGTCTCCCCCGCCAGCAGGGCCTGAGCCCCTGCCCCCCCCAGCACAGCGGCCAGTGTGGTGTAGCCTGAGGGGCGGAACACGTGCACGCCGCTGCCACTGGGGAAGGGATAGCCGTTGAGCACGCGCTCTTCCACACCGCAGCACAGCGGCAGCAGCAGTGCATGCACCTCCTGCTCTGTCTTGGCCAGCCGCTCAAACAGGGCACTGGTGGAGGCCGCTGTGGTGCTGCCCTGCTGCTCTGCCTTGCCACTCTTCGCCTTCTTGCTCTTGTTCTTGTTCTTGCGCTGGCGCCGTGACATCTTGGTGCTGCCGGCCTCCTCCGCGTCAGAGGGCGAGGCACTGGCTGCCAGGTGGCTGCTGCTGCTCACTGATGACGTGTCTATCTCGTCTAGGCTGCCACTGCTGCTGCTGCTGCTGCTGCTGGCGGTGTCCTCCAGCAGGGGCAGCGGGAAGCACCCCTGCCGCCCCTCCACCTCCTCCCTGCTGCCGCCGCCTCCCGGGTCAAAGTGGCAGCCGCTGACAACTGCAGGGAACACAATGAACTCTGCTTAATGAGGGGCTGTGGGTGGTGATGGGACTACCTCCCCTACGCTGCATTGCTGGACCACACCCAAGGCCGTGCCACCAACACTGTGTACTGCACTGTCTGCACCAATACCATCTGTGTTTGTTATGACTTCTTGACTGAACCAAAGTGGTGTGCACAGCCTGACTCACTCTCAAAACAGCAGTGGTGCAGACAACAAAATACTCAGCATTACTCAGCACAGAAACACAACTTGATGCACTGTGGCAGGACTTTTGATGTGACATAGTAATGCAACCCCTGCTACTACTACTACCACAATCACCACCAGTAGCAGCAGCAGTAGCAGTAGCAGTGGTAGTAATCACAAACCCAGACTAAAATCATTATTAAAAATCATCATAATTAACATCCTAGGGTGATCATTAACAATAAGGGTGACAATTCATTAAGCAGAGTGCAATGTGTTACCCTGCCTCGCCTCAACAACAAGAATAAGAACAATAACAACAACGATAACAACAATGCCGCTGACAGCAACACTCGCACAACGGAAATGTAGAAAAGATACACTTCCCATCAATAAAAACTGAACTAGAGGTTGATGAGGAGGTGATGAAAGATAATGAGTGATAATGTTGTACCAATATATGTATAAAAGTATAGCTTCCTATGTAGTATAGATATGTGGAGTGGATAAATAGCTTCCCATGAAGAGAAAATATTGAAGAAAAAAAAAAAAAAAAAAAAAAAAAAAAGGCAACTCTGGAAAAGATGACAATAAGTAAAAATAGGATTTCCTCAGTATTATGTGAAATGGATTAGAAAAAGGTGACAGGCAAGGATCGTACATAAACTGAAGGAAAGACTGGATGAATATAAATAGAAATGACAGAAGCAAGGGGTGTATGAGTGAAGGAAACACAAGATAAATATAAACAGAAGATATAAGGGACAAAAAGTGTATACCAATTAAAGTAAATATTAATGATACACAAACAGGGCCAAGGGAGTGTAGCTCAGGCCCTTTAGACTACACCTCAGTACACACACACACCCCCACACCCAACAAACACACCTGTGCACGACCCAGGAGGTGCTGCTGTGCTGTGCCAGTGCCCCATGACACACCAGGAACACAGGCACTTTGATACTGACTCAAGTCTTCATCAGCCAGCCAGCCAGCCAGCCAGCCAGGAAAATTCACTCTGTTGTCTCTACTAAAATAAGTCCATTCT
>NC_087191.1:8829466-8836966 GCF_035594125.1 Scylla paramamosain
TTTCATTTATTTATTTGTTTCTATATTCCAGTTTTCCTTATTTACTTCTGTATTCCAAATGGTTTTTCTTGTGTCCTATATTTCAGTTTTTTTTACTCATTTCTATATTCCAATAATTTTTCTTATTTACTTCTATACTCCAGCCATTTCCTCTCATTTACTTCTACATTCCAACCATTTTCCTTATTTACTTCCTATATTCCAATCTGTTTTTCCTTACTTATATATTCCAGTCTGTTTTTCCTTATTTACTTCCTGTATTCCAATCTGTTTTTCCTTATTCACTTATATTCCAAATGCCTTTCTCTCTTTACTTCTACATTACATTCCTATACAGGGTTCTGGCTCTTGTATAAGTATATGAGTGTATAGACCACTTATTAGAGACTATCAGCTTGATAAGTGATCTAGGATAAGCAGAAACACACCTAAATTACCTAACTTTTTTCATATTTACTTCTTATTTACTGTTGTCTCATATAAGTACTTAAGTGTATGTTCAAACACTTATGAGGGGCTACAGGCTTGATAAGTAAGCTGGGATAGATATAAGTAATGAAGGAATGGATATAAGTAAGCTAATATACATGTAAGCTGAGATATAAGCAAGCTGGTATATGAATCTGGGTGGAAGTAAACAGGTAGGTCATAAGTGGGTTAGGAAATAAGTAAGCTGAGATGGAAGAAAGCTTGGATATAAGTATGGGATGTGAGTCAGGGTGGTAGTAAACAGGCTGGAATATAAGTAAAGTGGGTCATAAGTGAGTCAGGAAGTAAGAAGCTGGGTTGGTCATAAGGCGGGATGGGCAGGAAACTATTACGAAACCTTTCCTCTTAAGAAGGCTGGCAGGGAGTTGCTGGGGCATTTCCTGTAGTGTCACTTTGCTCAACATTCCCCATCACCACACACCACCACAGTATTGCATCACACCTGGTTCATTTAGCCACACACCACACCATCACACACCACCACGTTACAATTTTCACATCTTTCATCAGTCTCATTACAATCATCACTCACCACACACCGCCACACTGAAGCATAACCTGTCATTTCATCACGCCCATCGCCACCACACGATTGCACCACATTTCTCATCACCACACTCATCACATTCATCTATGCTCATCTTAACACATCCTCAAAATGTACTTAAAATTTTGCTTGTCATTGTTTTTTTTTGTTTTGTTTTTTTTTTGCTTGTTTTTTTTATTATTATCTCTTGAGGACTTTTAGATTATCATTGTTCTTTCATTGTTCTTCTCAAAATGTTATACTTTTTTTTTATCTTATTAGTATTATTTTTTTCATCTTTTTTCCCAATTACAGTTATACTTTTAATTTATGCATTATTGTTTATAATACTTAAAACCATTATACTTATTACAGTTACTATTATTATCTTCTTATTTTCATTATTCTTTTCTAAAACTTAAAATACAGTATTATTATTTTTTTTTTTCATTATTAGTTTACTTTTAGCACCTAACTTTATTGAGGCTTGTTAGTTTTGTATATAATTCATCAGACTCATTTACTCTTTTATCACAGTGAAGTTAAGATCAGTAGTTTAGCCAAGCACTACAAAAAAATAAATACAAACTCAATCATTCACTAAAGTCATCATTACTATTATTATTTCCTTGTTACTCAGCATATTTCTATCTTTACTTGTACATCTACAGTCAATCTATCTACCTATCTATCCATCTATCTGTTTACCTGTCTGTCTATCTATCTATCTATCTATATATACCCCACATCTATCTATCTATATATATCCCACATCTATCTATCTGTTTATCCATCTATCTATCAATCTCTCTATACCTACATAACAAGACTGCATATTGAGAAAGAAGCAATAAGCAATATACAGGAAAATAAAAGGAGGAAAGGAAAACACAAAAAGAAAACACTGAAGGAAACAAGGGAGAGAGCAGCTAAGAAAAGAAAGGAAAACAAACACTAATAAAAGAAAGAGAAGAAGAAAGGAGGAGGAGGAGGAGGAAAAAAGGGAGAAAGTAGCAAAGAAAAATAAGAAAAACCAATATTAGCAAAAGAAACAAAAGAAGCATAAAAAACAAGCACTAATAAAGGAGAAGGAAAAAGAAGAGAGAGTAGGAAAGGAAAAAGAGGAAAATAGAGAAAAGCAAAACACTAAAGAGCAGAGAGAGAGAGAGAGAGAGAGAGAGAGAGAGAGAGAGAGAGAGAGAGAGAGAGAGAGAGAGAGAGAGAGAGAGAGAGAGAGAGAGAGAGACTTAGTAACTAGGCCAAGACTAGAACAGTTAGACATTAGCCCCCCTTAACCCCCTCAACACTACAAACCCCCTTAAGCCTACTCTTCACCTGGGCCCCTGCTGAACACCAATCCTTACACTTAACTAGGCAGGGAATATTTGGGTGATTTCCTTAGAGTATTACAGCTCATTAATTCACTTGGGTGTTCTTTGTGTTCTTTTGTGTCTTAAATTATTATTATTAAGAGTTCTATATTACGATCTAAATTGGGATAGGGTAAACAAATAGATGAGTGAGTAGGTGTTTTAGATAGGCAGGTGTGTAGAGGTATTGGAGAGGCAGGGAGAGGTTAGACAGGTGTGCAGGGGTAGCAGAGAGGCTGGGAGAGAGAGAGAGAGACAGGGAGAGATTAAATAGGTGTGCAGGGGTAGAAGAGAGGCTGGGAGAGAGAGAGAGGCAGGGAGAGGTAAAGCAGATGAGTGTACAGGGTAGGGAAGAAATTAGGGGATAACATGAAGAGCCAGGAGAGTTAAGGAGAGGGAGGTTAGGCAGTAGAGTAGGGGTAGTTAGGTTAAGTTAGGTGGGTAGTTAGGTAGATATACAAGTAGGTAAGTGAAGTAGGCAAGAATAACAGGGTCGGGGAGAGGCAGGGAGAGCGAGGGAGAGAATAAAGTAGGAAAAAGTAAGGAAAGAGGTTAGCCGACACAGTAGTAGTAGATTATAGGTAGATACACAAGTAGATACGTGAAGTAGACAATAGTACAGGGCAGTAGAGAGTCAGGGAGAAGCAGGGAGGCAGGGTGAGGTCAGGAGACACACGAGGCGGCAAGGCGGAAATCAGACAAAATTTACCTGCACCGCTCACACTTCACAAAACACGCTTATTTCACGCCCTTCCCCTCAACACTTACCGCCCTTCTCCCGCGTGTCGTTGCCCTGATCCTTGGCACGCTTGATGAGCCATAACAGAACGATCACAGTAGCGGCGATAACCAGGGAAATGAAAAACATGGTAGGGAGCGGAGCGGCGTGTGTACTCTCTCCCGCCATGGCGAGTGTGACGTCACAGCCACGTGTTGGCCAATCCCCGCCTGGTGTGCTCGGGATGGCAGGCTGGAACGGCAAAACAATAACAATGCCTAGATCAATGCCTACACTTACTATATATTGCAGGGAGTAGGCTGGTGTGGGTGGGGGTAAATATCTGGCGGTGGTTTGTGAGGCAGCTAGGCCGGGCGGAATAACGAGGGGATTAATGGTAATAATGTCTAGATCAATGCCCGTCATAACTTTATACTGGAGGGAATGGGGATATGTAGGTGGTATAAATATTTGAAAGACCGGAGGGGGTGCAGGAACGAGGGATGAAGTGTAACAAAGCTAATAATTTTATGACGGGGATAAGAGGGGTGTTTTCCGATAACAATGCCTAGATAAATACCTGCTATATACTGGGGATAATAGGTAGTGAGTTGATAGGATATGTGAGAGAGCCAGGTGGGGTACAGTCAAGGCCAAACAGTAATAATGCTTAGATTAACGCTTTGCCTAACTAAGCTGGGGGCAGAAATGAGCTTTGGAATGCTAGTAGAATAGGGTGTTATGGAATGCTAGTATGGGTTAGTAGGGTAGTGTGGAATGCTAGTAGGGATCAGTAGGGTGCTGTGGAATGTTAATAAGTTTCGTAGGGTGATGTGGAATCCTGGTTTAAACGTGACAAAAATATCAACTTGTGTTTTATAAGACGACAGTAAAACAATAAGTGTCTAGACCAGTGACGTATCTAACTTTATGCATTGGTTAATGGTGTGGGTGGTGATATTTGCGCGTTTGAGTCAGGCGTGGGTAGCAACAGGAGTAAACAATAGCAATGCCTATAATTAGCTTCCTAGATCAATGCCTAACTTTATGCAGGGAGTAATAAGGGTATTTGTGGGTGGTGGTGATGCAGGATGTTGTTTTATGTATTTTTAACTAATAATGAAGGTTCTGGTGTTGGTAGAGCACAGAGGGAAGACAATAATACCTACACGCATTTTATCCTCGAGTTTGTGGGTTTTACAAGGATACAAGACAAGCATGTTCTGTTGTGTTGTATTGCCGTAGTCAAGAGTGATGGGGATGCTTGGCAGAACACTCATAAAACAATAACGGTGCCTTCATCAACGGCATAACATATTCTTAGGTTGGTAGAAAGTTATGGGCGTTAGTAATGTTAGGCTCTGGTTTCTGAGGGAGTGTTTAGGTTGTGATGGGGAGCTTAAAGGTGACACGGGGAGAGAATAGCAATAACTAGAGCAATTAATGAGGAGTTTATTGTGAGGTTGTGCGTTTCGTAAATAAAATAAACAAGACAAATGTGTACTAGTCCTTACTGCAGTTTATTCAATGTGTACGTAGTTCTGATAAGAGAACCATGAATGACAAGGGCGAAAAAAATAGTAACAGTTAAATCAATTGGTAACGAGTGTTTTGATGAAGTAAATATGCAGCACTTTATATAATCAGTATTAGTGGAGATGATAGAAATTACCAAGGCGTCTTTAGGGATAAATGAAAGAAAAGAAGGAGGAAAAATAACAACGGGAGAAAGGAAAGTATAATAGCTTAGCATTCTTGACTGCAGCGTGGAGTGGCGGAATATGGCAACGCGCACGGGCAAAGCAATAACAAGACGGGAAATCAATGAGCATGTTATGACTGGCTGTTTGAGTTGATGCGGACAATGTGTATGACTGAAAGTGTTGTGTTAAATTGTTGTTGGGGTGTGGGCGCCTTAGATCCCTGAAATGTGCGTGATGGGGATGAGTTTAGCGTAAGGAGGAAAAGAGGAGAGAAAGAATTTAATGGATTGAATTGATTGTATATTTTGTTTGTGGTGGAAATGTTGCGTTAGTGTTTTGCTAAGGAGGATGATGCTTTAGATATGAATGCTATGGGTAAGTTTAGCGTCTAGGAGAAAATGAAGAAAAATAATACAATAATTACATGAAATAAATAGAATACATGATAACAACTACAGTTTTTGCACCATAACAAATATTACTTAACAAATTAAATTATTAGTATGTAAAATAACAACCACACATGAATTACAACAATATTGAGATCATAAAAAAAAAACTAAACTTTTCGCATTATAACAAACGATACTTAGCAAACAAAACAACTAGAACTTAAAAGAACCATCATACGCGAACCATACCAGACATAAACAAGAATAACTCAACATAATATGAGAGAACCACTACCGCAGCATTACAACAACCAGTACTTAGGATAGAATAACTAAAACCACTGCAACGGGATCTCCTTAAAGCTGAAATTCCTTGAGACAGCATTATGTTACCGAGTGACCTGAGAGAGAGAGAGAGAGAGAGAGAGAGAGGGGGGGGGAGCTTGCGGGTAAATCTTTCTAACGGGACATGTAAACAAGCTAGTAATGTGTTTTTATTATTTTTTACTCAACTTTCGCGTGACTAGGATATTATATAACAGTGAGTGGAGATGTATAAGTAATGAAACTGTTGGTAATGAGTAAAGTAGAGCTATTAGTCAGAGAGAGAGAGAGAGAGAGAGAGAGAGAGAGAGATGATAACGGGACTGCCACGAGCTTGATAAACCGGTACTCTCTCTCTCTCTCTCTCTCTCTCTCTCTCTCTCTCTCTCTCTCTCTCTCTCTCTCTCTCAGTGTGTGTGTGTGTGTGTATGTGTGTGTGTTAGTCAGGCTTTGGATTGCAATGAACTCGATACTCTAGAATGAATTCTCTCTCTCTCTCTCTCTCTCTCTCTCTCTCTCTCTCTCTCTCTCTCTCTCTCTCTCTCTCTCTCTCTCTCTCTCTCTCTCTCACTGCTTCGCTTGTCTGAGTTTCTTTAGCGGTAAACACAACGGGACAAGCTCTCTCTCTCTCTCTCTCTCTCTCTCTCTCTCTCTCTCTCTCTCTCTCTCTCTCTCTCTCTCTCTCTGTCCGCTACAGCTGTGACGGACATTCCAGAGAGAGAGAGAGAGAGAGAGAGAGAGAGAGAGAGAGAGAGAGAGAGAGAGAGAGAGAGAGAGAGAGAGAGAGAGAGAGAAGGACACGGAAACGGAACTGGAGTAGAGAGGAGGGGAAAAAAAAAGGTTTCCTAAAGTGGAAGACGAGGAGGAGGAGGAGGAGGAGGAGGAGGAGAAGAAGAAGAAGAAGAAGAAGAAGAAGAAGAAGAAGAAGAAGAAGAAGAAGTGGTAGTAGTAAATGGGAAAGAAAAGTTGATGAATCTGGAGAAGAAGAGTAAGAAGAGGAGGAGGAGGAGGAGGAGGAGGAGGAATGATTTAAAGGAGGAAAAAGAAGAAGAGGCGAAGAAGAAGGAGAAGGAGGAGGAGGAGGAGGAGGAGCAAAATCACGCACATACGAAAAAAAAGAAAAAAAATCCAGGAAGAAGAGAGAGAGAGAGAGAGAGAGAGAGAGAGAGAGAGAGAGAGAGAGAGAGAGAGAGAGAGAGAGAGAGAGAGACTAATACTATAAGGAAAATATTTAAACTCGGAAAATATTCAAACTAATGAACGAAAAAAAAATGAAATTGAATTGTGAACGAAGGAAGGAAGGAAAGAAGGAAGGAATGAAAGAATAGAACGAACCAAATAACGAAGAATGAAACGAATGAAACGAAAGAAGGAAGGAGAGAAGAAAATAATAATGAAGGAGGGATAGAAGGAAAGAATGAAGGAAGTGAAGGGACGAACAAACGAACAAACAAATGAAGGAAGGTATGAAAACAGCCAACTGACAAACTCACTAAGGAATGAACAAACAAACTAACGAACAAATGAACGATGGAATGTTGGTAACGAAAGGAATGAACGAAGAAAAAGGGCAGCTCAAGGCGAGGCGTCTGGCACTCAACAGGAAAACATTTGACTGGAAACATTTTGAAACTTTCGCCTTCGCACTGAAAAAAAAAAAAGGAAAAGGGGGAAAAAAAGAGAAAACGTAAAATTGAATAAAGGAAAATTGATATCCCTCACACTTCACTAAAGTAAAATAAGATGAAATAAAGTTTAAGAATTGGAAAGTACTTTGGTCTTGTTGTTGTTGTTGTTGTTGTTGTTGTTGTTGTCTTGAGCATACGTAAGCTAACTTGACCTACTCTAACCTAACCTAACCTTCTTCTTCTTCTTCTTCTTCTTCTTCTTCTTCTTCTTCTTCTTCTTCTTCTTCTTCTTCTTCTTATTATTATTATTATTATTATTATTATTATTATTGACATAGCGAAATAATTAA
>NC_087191.1:8841966-8851966 GCF_035594125.1 Scylla paramamosain
TGCAATTATTATTATTATTATTATTATTATTATTATTATTATTATTATTATTATTATTATTATTATTATTATTTATATTGTTGCTTTATTAATTAATTATTAAGAAATAAGAAACCAGAAGAAGCATAACATAATTTAGTCACGTAGACGATAAAAAATGCCGGTACAATATTTATACTTGGTCAGTCTACGTTGTTATTACTTCATCCTTTATTAATTTTATCTGTTTATATTTTATTCCTAAATATTTACTAGGAAATAAGAGACAAATAACAATGAGAAAAAAAAATCCGTGGACATTTAAATTTAGCGGTATTTACACCTGACCATTAATTAATCTACCTGTTTATTACTACTTTTCATTAAACAAGTGTTTATTTACATTATACGAATTCAAAATTGCTGGAAAACAAAAAAACAACAACAACAAAAACAAGAAGAAAATGAAATAGGCCCGTGGACAGTTTAAGATATTTACACCTGTCCATTAATAAACCTACCTTTTTATTACTACTTTTATTAATGAACTGTAATTATTTATATTTTATGAAGTCAAAATTGCTATAAAAAGCTATGAATAAGAAGAAAATAGAACAACCCCTATGAGATTCAAATTTGGCGGTATTTACACCTGGCCACTAATCCCGAGGTGGCAACTGACCTCACCTGTCCTGTCCACCTTCCCAAAACATTACCCTCTTTAAACACACAAGCAGGGCACTTTGCACCTCTACACTCACCACACTTGTCAAACACGCACTTTGTTGCTACCCACGCCACACTAGACAAAGGGAAGGCCGAGAGAGGCGGAGAAGAGGGTGTAGCAGTGACGTGTTCTTATCTCGCGGGCAGGAAGTATTTTGGGGCGGTCTCTGGACGCTACTGCTGTTCTCTCCTTCTTTCTCTTTCTCCTCTTGCGTGATTGCATTTAGGAACCTTTCTCTCTAAGTGCACGTGTGGTGAAGTGGTCTAAGTGGTTCTCCAAATGGCGGCGGTGAAACCCAAAGTGCTCGTTTTGGGAGGTGAGTCAAGGTGAAGTGCTGTTTTGTATGTTTTAAGTAAGGTGTGTGTGTTTTTGTTTTTCTCGTTTGCTTTTTGTTGTGTTCGTTTTTTGATTAGGGAGTTTTTTTTGTTTGTTTTTTGTTTTCTTGTTTTATTCTTTTTCAAGTTCGTGGTTTTAAGTTAACGATCTCGGTTCTTTTAGTTTTATTTTAATGTAGCTGACCTGTTTGTTTTATTGGTATATTGTTTACGTATTTTACAGTTTTTAGGAGCAGTGTATTATGTGTAAGCTGGCTGAGTAAGGTTGGATTAGACTATTGGACCTAACAGAATTCTCTCTTAACCTAACCTAACTAAATACCAATGGCGGGCACCACTAACCAGAAAGTTTGCTTTGCCCACTAGTAATCTGCTCATTAACCCTTTGACTGGCGCTTGGTACACCTTTCCCTACTTAGCAATCATTCAGACACCTTGACTTGTTCCACAGCCACAGCCAATCTTTGAACTGGGAAGAAATTGCAAAACATATTCTTTTTCATTGCCAACTTTCTTGTAGATGCTTATAAAGACTTCACACATTGTTTCTGGTGCTGCTAATTGTTTGGTGTCGCAGTGAAAGGGTTAAAGAGGTAACCTTCGCTAACCACTGGTCTGCTCACCAAAGAGTTTGTGTCGCTAATGCCAAACTGCTAAAGAAATTAGTGGAAGCCATTGTTAATTCCTAACCACTAAATTTATTATATATATTTACCTTTTGTTTAGTATTTTGGATCTACAATCCTTAAGAACAGACCTAGAGAGCACCAAGACAAATAGATAAGTGAACAGTTAAAATCAAACACACGTACTTCATTTTTTTGTTGCATACAGTGTCAGTGAAAAAATCTGTATGAATTACGTATATTAAAGTTAGCAGAAACATTTACATTTAGCAGAAGTTGTTCAGTCCACTAACAGTTTCCAAATTTAGCAAAAGCACATCAGTTAGCACCAGTAATGAGTGACCAGCATCACCGTACCCACCTCTGCCGAACATTCCCTTCCCTGGCCTAACAAAACCCTGATTATTCCCCCCAGGCTGCAGGTAAACTAGACCAACTAATGTATTCATCATGATTAAACCTAACCTAACCGAACACATGTTTTTCCTCATCTAACAGAGCACAGTCCACTCCAAACCAGACCTAAACAAACACTTCTCTTCCCTAACCTAAGGAAATATAAACTATGTGTAATGCTTCTCTACTAGACAAGCTAACCAAACCCTTCCCCTCCTTTCCTTACTCTATCTCAACCTCACCTCCCCGTCTTCCCCCTAGGGTGTGGCTTCATCGGGCGTTACGTGGTGTGTGAGCTGGTGGAGAAGCAGGTGTGCTCCAGCATCTGTGTGGTAGACAAGGTGCCGCCACAGATCGCGTGGCTCAACGAGAGGCAGACAAAGGTGTTTGCTGATGAGTGTGTCACCTTTCGCAGCGCCAACCTCATCAATGCTGGTGAGGAGGAGGGATGGGAGTGGTGGGTTGATGAAATAAAATACTTTAAAAAAATTGATAAAAAGAAATAGTAATGATGATAAAGAGGGAAAAGAAAAGGAAGGTGCTGTTGATTGGTGGGTGGAAGAAAAATGAATAAAATACTGTTAAAAGTTCATAAAAGAAATAGTAATGATAATAAAAAGGAAAAAAAAAAAAGGAAGGTGCCACATCATGGTCACTGAGAGAGAGAGAGAGAGAGAGAGAGAGAGAGAGAGAGAGAGAGAGAGAGAGAGAGAGAGAGAGAGAGAGAGAGAGAGAGAGAGAGAGAGAGAGAGAGAGAGAGAGAGAGAGAGAGAGAGAGAGAGAGAGAGAGAGAGAGAGAGAGAGAGAGAGAGAGAGAGAGAGAGAGAGAGAGAGAGAGAGAGAGAGAGAGAGAGAGTGCTAATGATAGTAAACAAACAAGAGATTTTTAGTACATAATCTTGTGTATCTATCTAGTATGTATTTTTAAGTGTGTGTGTGTGTGTGTGCGCACAAGGTGCTAGTAACAGTGCCGTCTCTCCTTAGCCTCGTGTGCCAGTGCCTTTGGGGAGGAGGAGTGGGACTGGGTGATCAATGCTGCCGGGGAGACCAAGACTGGACAGGTGAGGGCTAAGCAAAACTGTGTGAGACCAAAATATAGAGCAAGATGCATGAAGGGAGAAAATGTACAGTGAAGAACAACACAAATTAATGGACAGATAGATAATGATAGGGAATGTAGGATGAAAAGCAACATAAATAAATGGATAGATAGATAAAGATAGGAAATGTAGAATGAAAAACAACACAGATAGATGGATAGGTAGATAAAGATAGATGTAGAATGCAAAAAAATGCACAAATAAATGGATGAATAGATGAGGCCAAAATAGATAAAGATAGAAAATGGAGGATGAAAAACTGCATGCATAAATAGATGAATAGACAAGAATAAAGTAGATAAACATAAAAAAAAATATAGAATAAAAAAAACAACGCAAACTGAAGTATGGAAAATAAAACATGAAAGAAAAGAAATGGGAGAAGATATTATGAGAAAGACTAATTTTTAACACCACCTTCTCTTCCACCACCACCATCACCTCTTCTTCCTCTTCCTTTTTGTATCCTTTCTATCCTTCCTTTCTGCCCTTCCTTTGTATTCCTTTACCCACCCCCTCCCCTGACCTACCAGGTTGATGCAGTGTACCATGAGGGCATTGTTCACCTGTCCACCAACTGTGCTAAGGAGGCAGCCAAGAAGAGAGTCAAGGTGTACCTGGAGGTGTCAGCCGGCACTATGGCCTCGGATGACAAGGTGAGGGCCACTTTGCTCATTTGTGACCTGTGTTTGTATTGTTGGTTTGTTGGTAGATTTTTGTTGTTGTTGTTGTTGTTGTTGTTGTTATTATTATTATTTTATTTATTTATTTTTTTTGTTTTACTTCTTGATTTTCTGTTTCTTTTCTTGCTTTTGGTTGATTTTTTT
This sequence comes from Scylla paramamosain, assembly GCF_035594125.1. Lineage (NCBI taxonomy): Eukaryota > Metazoa > Arthropoda > Malacostraca > Decapoda > Portunidae > Scylla > Scylla paramamosain. The sequence continues at coordinate 8,845,957 of NC_087191.1, forward strand.
TAATTTTACTCTTCATTTTATTTATTTTGTATCTGTTTTGTTTGGCTCATTTATTTTTTCTCCTTTATTTTTTTCTCTTGATTTTTTCCCCTTCATTTTTTTTTTTTTTTATTTTACGGTCTCAAAATTTTTTCTCAGTTTTTGCTCTGGCCTTTTATTCTTGATTTTGCACACACACGCACACACACACACACACACACACACACACACACACACACACACACACACACACACACACACACACACACACACACACACACACACACACACACACACACACACACACACACACACACACACACACACACACACACACACACACACACACAAGTTTAGGAAAGGAAGATGCTTGAACAACTCAAAGACAAACAATTTTCCACAAAGACACACTCAATTGAAAAGAGGAGACAGTTTTGGTGATAAGTGTACACAGACTAAAGGAAAATTATAACTAAGTAAACACAGACACACACACACACACACACTCCTTCACTGCCTCACTAACACACACACAGACACACACACACACTCTCCTTCACTGCCTCACTAATACACACACACACCCTCCCTCTCCCACAGGTGGCACACAAGGAAACAGACTCATGCACGCCCTGGAAGGTGGTGGGAAAGTGCAAGTACCAGGTGGAGGAGGAGATCAAGGCCATTCCAGACCTCAACTGGATCATCATCAGGCCAGCCACTGTGTACGGCGTCTCAGATCGCACCGGACTGAGTGAGTGTGGTGCAGGTGGAGGAAGGCAGTGGGTTGTGATAGAATGTTGAGTGAGTGAGACTGGGTGTATATAAGTGATATGAGACTGGATTAATTAAGTGTGTGGTGCAGGTGGAGGAAGGCAGTGGGTTGTGATAGAATGTTGGAATGTTGAGTGAGTGAGACTGGGTGTATATAAGTGATATGAGACTGGATTAATTAAGTGTGTGGTGCAGGTGGACCTCTTTCTGTAGCAGTGGGTTATGATAGGGTGTGTTGAGTGAGAGAGACTGGGTGCATGAGTGATTGACTGAATTAAGTGATATGAGACGGGATTAATTAAGTGTGTGGTGCATGTACATATATTTAAGAAGCATTTATAAAAAAAAGTTTCACAGTCAGCTCCTACATTTAATAATGAAACAAACAAAATATTAAAAAGCCTATTAGTATCATCAATATATGTAATAGTATTCATACAGTAGTGGTAGTGTAACAGTAACCAGTATTAGTGCTTTCAATAACACCTTGTCAAAAGAACTACTGACAACTGTTTTTAGAAGTATTGAGAAAACTGTAGCCTGCTTTGAGCCTCAGCGATAAAAACAAAAAAAAACTGTGTCTTACTTTATTTTTTACAAGAGGATGAACACTTTAATATACTGTCAAAATAGTTCACCTGTGTTATTTTTGTTTATTTGTTTATTTTCATTCATGTCTTCAATCAGGTAAGGATTCAGTTTTTCTTTTCTGTCTTCTTTTTCTGTTTTTCTTTTTTATCTTTATTTTTTTAATATTCTCTCTTTTTTTCTTTGTTTTTTTCTGTCTTTTCTCAGTCTTCTGTCTTTTTTTTATGTGTGCCATTCTTTCTCCGCCCCCCTTCATCTCTTACACCACTTTATACCTTCTCCCATTACTGCACAAAACCTCACCAGACAAAATTGATGACCAACCTTACTTCTCCCCATTGTACAAAGCATCACTGGAGGCACGGGACTCGTTACCACTACAGCTCACTCCTCTGTCTCTCTCCACAGCCACGCGTCTTGTGTTTGGAGCTGTGTATCGCCACCTTAATGAGCCCATGAAGATGCTGTGGGACAAGAACCTCTATGTCAACACTGTGCATGTCACCGATGTTGCCAGGTTTGTGTGTGCGTTGGTGTGTTGGTGTGTTTTGTTTATGTTTGCCGTTAAGTGAAGGTGTTTTTTGTGATTTTTTTTTATTTATTTATTTATTTTCTTTATCCATTTGTTGTGGTTGTGTTATCAAGTCATGGTTTTATTGTTATTATTATTGTTGTTGTTGTTGTTTTTCTTTTATTTATGGCTTTTTTTTTGTGGTGTTTATGAATTTAGGGTGTATTGGTTTTTTGAGATGGTAAGTTATTATCATTATTATTTTTTTGAATTGTTATTGTTTTGTTTCTCATTTTTTATTGACGACTGTGCTGTAATTATTGTTTATATATCTATTATTATTATTATTATTATTATTATTATTATTATTATTATTATTATTATTATTATTATTACTATTACTGTTTCTATTATTATTGATTTTTCAGGTATTATATGATGTGTGTGAGATGTGTTTTGATTCAGGCATTATGAAATTGATTTATTATTAGTAGTAGTATGTGTTTGTCTATTTGTTTATCTATGTATTTGTCTCTCTCTCTCTCTCTCTCTCTCTCTCTCTCTCTCTCTCTCTCTCTCTCTCTCTCTCTCTCTCTCTCTCTCTCTCTCTCTCTCTCTCTCTCTCTCTCTCTCTCTCTCTCTCTCTCTCTCTCATTCCTTACACCACCACCACTACCACTACTACCACCCCCTGCAGGGCGGTGGTGTGGCTGTGTCAGAGGGAGAAGGTACACCAGATATACAACGTGGTGGACGACAACAACACCACACAGGGCCACATCACCGAGATTGTGTCCGACATCTTCAACATCAACTATGACTACTGGGGCAATGTGTTCTCCAAGCTGGCCAAGGTAGGGAGAGGGGGAGATGGGTGAGAGAAGGTAAGGGGGTGTGGGATGGGTGAGAGAGGATATGTGGGAGTGTGAGGGTAAGGGTGTGTGTGGAAGTGAGAGAGAGAGAGAGAGAGAGAGAGAGAGAGAGAGAGAGAGAGAGAGAGAGAGAGAGAGAGAGAGAGAGAGAGAGAGAGAGAGAGAGAGAGAGAGAGTCTTTTCAGTCTCAACTACCAGTAAGAGGGGTGCTAGCCAAGGACAACAAATTATATATAAAAAAAGGCCCAGTGAGGTGCCAGTCTATAAAGAATTTGTATTGTGTTTTTTGTATTTTTAGCTCATTTGTTTGTCTACCTGTATGTGTATGTATGTATGTATATATGTATGTACCTGTCTTTCTATCTGTCTAAGAAAACATTACATAATTTGCCTTTAAAAACAGAGAAAAACATGCCTGATAAAAACAGAAATAACACGATAAACACACACACACACACACACACACACACACACACACACACACACACACACACACACACACACACACACACACACACACACACACACACACACACACACACACACACACACACACCAAACCTCACTCCTCACCCTCCCACGCCCACAAACACAAACCCACTCTTACACTAACCACACCTTACCCCACAACAGACAGATACGCTGGGACTGGTTACAGATGTAAATGACAAGCATCTGGAGCCCTGGGCTGCAGTGTGCTCTGCTGGGGGTCTGGAGAACACGCCCCTCACTCCCTACATAGACCAGGACTCAGTGCAGTGTTCCCACCTCCACCTGGACGGCTCCAAGTTGCGGTCTGAGGGCTTCACGTACACTTTCTCCAAGCCTACCAAAGAGTTACTGGTGGAGGTGAGGATGCTGGTGTTTAGGGTATTTGGTGTTATGTAGGAGGGGTGCTGGTGTAGGGCAACGAATTTATATAAAAAAAGGCCCACTGAGGTGCTGGTTGTCAGATAATCAAAAGCAGTTGAGAATTTTGAGTGAATGGTTGGTGTGTGTATTGGTTTGCATTGTGTGTGTGTGTGTGTTTAAGTGTTTATAAGTAAAGGGGAGGTAGGGAATGTAAGTGTAATGATGATGAAAGTGTTGTTATTAGTGATTTTGTTGTGTATTTTAAAAATTGTGTATTTTGTCAATTCGGTTTGGTTTAGTTAGCTTAGGTTAGGTTACATTAGGTTTGGTTAGGTTAGGTTTTCTTTGCTTATTTGTGTGTGTGTGTGTGTGTGTAGATTAAATCACCACCACTACTACTGTTACTACTACTACTTATACCATTACTACTACTTCTCATCCTCTCATTCTTATTCTCTCTCTCTCTCTCTCTCTCTCTCTCTCTCTCTCTCTCTCTCTCTCTCTCTCTCTCTCTCTCTCTCTCTCTCTCTCTCTCTCTCTCTCTCTCTCTCTCTCTCTCTCTCTCTCTCTCTCTCTCTCTCTCTCTCTCTCTCTCTCTCTGTCAGTAAATCACCACCACCACCATCACTACTACCACTACTACTACCATTACTACTCATCCTCCCATTCTCTCTCTAACACACTCCTTCCCTTTCATTCCAGATTCTAAGGGACTTTATAACCATGAAGATCTTCCCCGCCAATGCACTACCCAGCCAGGATTAGTGCCAGAAAGTGCCAGCAGTGCCAAGAGTAGAAGAGGAGTAGCTGAATGGTGGCTTGTGGACGAAACACCTTCCTTCCTTCACCTGCTGACGACTTGTTAATTAAGCACACTGCACCTGCTTGCCTGAGTTTACCTGTAAGAGTGTGAGAGAGAGAGAGAAAGAGAGAGGGAGTAGGGGTGTTGTTGGTTAAGAGAGAGAGAGAGGAATTGGGGGTTTGTGAGTGTTAGAGAGAGAGAGAGAGAGTAGGGGTGTTGTTGGTTAAGAGAGAGAGAGAGGAATTGGGGGTTTGTGAGTGTTAGAGAGAGAGAGAGAGAGAGAGAGAGAGTAGGGGTGTTGTTGGTTAACGTTTAAAGAAAGAGATTTAAGTAGTTATTTTACAAACACTGTTAAAGAGATAGAGAATATGTGAAATAATTAAGAATAGCCAAAATTTATTGAGATAGAGTAAAGAATAGAGTAAATTTAACTAACTATTAAGGAGATGTAAGCAGAGAGAGAGAGAGAGACACTACCTGAGAGCTGTGTTTCATGTGCCAAGTATATTGTTGTATATTGACGTGTTGATGTCTCTTAGATTTACGTGTGCGTGTGTGTCTGACAGATGGACAGCCCAGCCTAACGTAACCTAACCAAACATGGCCTAACCTAACAGTGTAATGTAACCTAACATGGCCTGATCCTACCTAATGTAATGTAACCTAACCTAATCTGACATGGCCTAATCTAACTTAACCTAATGTAACTTAACCTAACCTAGGAAAACAACACCTGACAAACTGATCTAACCTAACCTAACCAAATCTGAGCTAACCTGAGCAGACCTGACCTGAACTAACTTAAGCTAACATAACCAAACCTAACCCAACTTAATGTAGCCTGACTTAACCCAACCTAATCACACCTGTCTTCATCTTACCCAACCTGACCTGACCTGACCTGATCTGAGGTAACTTAAATCTAACCATGGTTGTTACAGGATATCAGATGGCAACACTGTCTTGTGTCTCCTGATCATTTATTTATTGCTTTAATTTTTTGTACTAAGGTTCCATGTATTTAAGTCCCATTTAGAGTATTTTATGGAGTTTTGAATGGGGACTGGAAATTCGGACTTCATTAATTATTTTTTGTCTAATTTTATCTTGTTTTATATGGATTTTTCAGCATTTTTTTTTATCTTGTCTTGTGATTTCTATATTGCATGCAAGATTTTTATTGGTATTTTGTTTTCATTTTTGTCTGATTGTATTTTTCATATTTTTCATCTTGTTTTCTCAAGATTTTTTCATATTTACATGGAAGAAAGAGTGAATTTTTTTTATTGGTGTTTTATATTTATCAGTTTTCTTCCAGTTTTCTGTATAATAGTTGGGTGTTTTGCAGACTTTTGAATATTTGTGCTGTATGATTCAATTTTTCATGTTTCCATCTTGTATTCTTAAGATTTCATTTTTTACACGGAAGACAGATTGAATTCTTATTGGTGTTCTATATTTATCAATTTTCTTGCAGTTTTCTTTATAATAGTTGGGTGTTTTGCAGAGACTCTTGAATATTTATGCCAAATCTTCTTGTACAGTCTTCCATCATTCCTGGGAGTCTTGCACCAGGCTGAAATTGATCACGGATATTCTCATCATCTCTTGTTCTGTTGTGCACTTTTTTGT
>NC_087191.1:8856966-8894466 GCF_035594125.1 Scylla paramamosain
TCCTCGTCCAGTCTGGTGGTGGTGGTGTCAATGATGGTAATAATAATAATAATAATAATAATAATAATAATAATAATAATAATAATAATACGAGGTAATAAATGCTTTAAGCTGCGGAGCAAGTTAAAGGACCTTCCCCCAGTGGCTGGGTGTTTCTAATTTTTTAGTCGCGTCGCAGACCCGGTCATACGGAGCTCGCCTGCACACGCCACGCCAACAGTCGCGCCGCCGTCATGGTTGCAGCGAGTGACATGTTGCTCTAAATGACTCTGTGTTTTCAACATGTGGAGCTTTATCTGCATTCTGGTCACACTCGTGCTCCCAAGAGTTTTTCCTACTTAATGTAATAATATATTTCAGCATTCAATGATAAACTGTTGAAAATAGCGAGCATAAGTAAAACATTTTATAAATATTTTATTTCTTTTAACATCTTCACAGTTGAACTCGTAATTCCATTTTCTTTTTTGTTGTATCAAGGTTTTACAATACATCTTGACTGTACAGCCACTGCTGGGTGTGGTGGCGTCAACCAAAGCTGGCTGTCCCGTATGTGAAGTGAGTTATGGCAAATAAGCAGAATGCGGCAAAGCGGAGGGTCTGACGAAGGAAGGTCATGAAACAAGAAAGATGTGCCGTCAAAAGTTACCGACTGGGAGATGTTTCCGAGACTGTAATGACTATTTTTGTATGCGATGGACACCAAAAGGTGCTCCTGGCCAAACCACCGCTGTGCCGCACCTCCAGGGGCCAGGCGGAGCGGTGGGTTGCAGAGATGTGCACTAACTAAATCAGAACCTCCCTCGCTCCGCTCGTGGAATAATGATAATAATAATAATAATAATAATAACAATAATAATAACAGTTCACAGCTTTATTAAGGCAAGAACAGGAACAGAACAACACAGTAATTTGAGCAACAAACAAGAACACAAACAAAAGCCAAATAAATGAAGCAAGCAAACAAGCACACAAACAAACAAACAACACAATACCACACCTGTCAACAAGGCTTCCCCGATCAGGTGTGCCCACGCTAATCTACAAACACACCTGCACATTTTAAAGTGATATAATATTCCCATATGGCATCAGTTGCAAATAGCAGCAGCAGCAGCAGTAGTGGTGGCTGCAATAGTAGTACCTAGTAGTAGTAGTAGTAGTAGTGGTGGTGGTGGTGGTAGTGGTGGTGGTGGTGGTGGTCTTTGGAGGAGGAGGAATACAAAGGAATACAAAGGAAAGCCAAACAGCAACATACCTTTTGTTCCTTGCAAGGCTGTTTGGTAACTACTTCTAACTAGCTACAGGGAAGAGAGACAGGACAGCACAGCAGAAGGCTCCTCCCCACCCACCACTCCCTCCAGCTTGAGCCGGCATGGAAATAGTTGGGAAAAGTACCATGCAGTATGGAAAAACTGACAAGGAATTTTCATAGGAAAGGTTGAAAGGAAATTCTACTATTCACCCTACGGTGAGCTCTATACGCCTATCTGGAAGTTAATGCAATTTATAATAAAACTGGTATCTGTAAAATAAAAGAGTTTATTAGTGAATTTAGTAATTATTCAGACAAGAAGAGAGCTTGTTGGGGATTTGCTTTTAAATATTTGTCTATTTTATTTTTGAATGATTCAATAGTATTGCTGTTTACGATTTCTGCAGGAAGTTTATTCCATGTATTTACTGTGCGATTAAAGAAAAAATGTTTGGCCTCGAGGGATTTAAAACGTTTGGGTATAATCTTGAATCCATTATTTCTTGTTAGGTTAGAATGATCAATGGTAAAATATTTATGTGCATCAATGTTACTATATCTTTTAAAAATTCTGAACACTTCAATTAGGACTCCTCTTATCCTGCGCTTTGTTAAACTAAATAGGAAAAGGAAGAGGAGGAGGAGGAGGAGGGGATGGATAGACGAATCATTTGTGAAAACAGGTCCTTTTATATTCCTCCTCCTCCTCCTCCTCCTCTTCTTCCACATTTTTTTTCTCCCTCCTCTTCTTCTTTAACATTTTAGGAAGACTACGTTGTTATAGAAATAAAACACACACACACACACACACACACACACACACACACACACACACACACACACACACACACACACACAGTATTCCCACACACTAAATACATTAATTTTCACCTCCTCAACATTCATGATAAGAGAGAGAGAGAGAGAGAGAGAGAGAGAGAGAGAGAGAGAGAGAGAGAGAGAGAGAGAGAGAGAGAGAGAGAGAGAGTTATTGTTTAAGGGCATCCTCTCTCTCTCTCTCTCTCTCTCTCTCTCTCTCTCTCTCTCTCTCTCTCTCTCTCTCTGAAGGAGTCAATGAAGGACGCACTGTAGAGACTGAAGGAGTCATTGAAGGCACTGAAGGAGTCACTGAATGAGTCACTGTAGGCACTGAAGGAGTCACTGAAGGTACTGAAGGAGTCACTGAAGGCACTGAAGGAGTCACTGAAGGCACTAAAGGAGTCACTGAAGGCACTGAAGGAGTCACTGAAGGCACCACCACCGTTTGGTTAAGGGACAATAAAGTGGCATCAGTTGCAAGCAGCAGCAGCAGCAGCAGCAGCAGCAGCAGCAGCAGCAGTAGCAACAGCAGTAGTGGTGGCTGCAATAGTAGTAGTAGTTGTTGCATATCTAGCTGTCTTCTACCGCTATTTTCATGCTAACTGCTCTTCTGATCTTGCTAACTGCATGTCTCTCGTCCTCCCGCGGCCTCGCTGCACAACACTTTCTTCTTTCTCTCACTCATATTCTGTCCACCTCTCTAACGCAAGAGTTAACCAGTATTCTCAATCATTCATCCCTTTCTCTGGTAAACTCTAGAACTCCCTGCCTGCCTCTGTATTTCCATCTTCCTATGACTTGAATTCCTTCAAGGGGGAGGTTTCAAGACACTTATCCTTCAGTTTTTGACTACCGCTTTGACCCTTTTATGGGACTGGGACTGGCATTTCAGTGGGCATTTTTTTATGGGATTTTTGTTGCCCTTGGCCAGTGTCCCTCCTACATAAAAAAAAAAAAAGTAGTAGTAGTAGTAGTAGTAGTAGTAGTGGTGGTGGTGGTGGTGAAGGCACTGGAGGAGTCACTGAAGGAGTCACTGAAGGCACTGAAGGAGTCACTGAAGGTGCTGAAGGAGGCACTGTAGGCATTGAAGGCGTCATTAAAGGCACCACTACCACTTGGTCAAGGGATAATAAAATGTTTCACTGAAGGAGTCACTGAAGGAGGCAGTGGAGAAGTCACTGTAGTCACTGAAGGAGGTGCAGCAGGACCCCCCCCTCAGCGAAGGATGCACAGGGGACAACATACGCGCAGGAAACACAGAGATGTGTTTCCTCACTTGTCAAAGTACAGTGGAAATCATTTCCTCGGAGGACTAACAGCCATCGGGATCACAACAGGGTCGGGAACATGGGCGACAGATGATGGGAAGGCCACCCTGACGCATGTACTGTTACAGCCAGGAACATTACACTCTATGTAGGGTTTTTTGCAGCCCAGTTCTGTGAAGATAACAGCGGCGTGGCCTGGCTGTACCCCCTGCCTAAAGTCAGGGTACAGGGTCCCCATCGGCACCAGCACCACCACCACCACCAGCGGGACAGCAGCCAACCGCATCTTGGGGTGAGCAGCGCTAAGGCTTGTATCTTGTGAAGTGGAGCGTGTGGAGTGCACAGGGCGGTTGTTCTGTCCTGTCTCCGAGTGTCTCGTCCACGCCGCCTTCCACTGCTGCAGGTTGCATGACAAGGCCCGCCAGGGAAGCACCGTCTCCAGCCAATCATTGCGCGCCAAACTCGTGACGTCACATGCAGTGGGCGGAGGCTCCAAAACCAGCCTGCTAAAGTTTATTGTATTTTTTCTTATTTTTTTCTTATTTTATTATTATTATTATTATTATTTTTTTTTTTTATCGCTGCAGCGTCCTGCAATGAAATGATAATGTCCAGTATAGCGAACGAGTATTTACTGTAACTGTTTCCTTTTGATATATATATATATATATATATATATATATATATATATATATATATATATATATATATATATATATATATATATATATATATATATATATATATATATATATATATATATATATATATATATATATATATACTCAATCATTCTCTCTCTCTCTCTCTCTCTCTCTCTCTCTCTCTCTCTCTCTCTCTCTCTCTCTCTCTCTCTATTTATTTATCCATCTCTCTGTCTATCTGTCTATCTATCTATCTATCTATCTATGTATCTTCCTAACTTTGTCTACTTAGTCTAACATTAAAAGATAAAAAATATATACAATATACAAATATATACAATATATAAAAATCTGCAAAAAATATACATGAACACAGAAAGTGTCTTGAAGCACTTCAAAGTTTTCACAGTCTGTCTGTCCCCCACGTGGTGCACTGTGGTGTGTCTGTCACTGTGCGTGCTGCGTCAGGATGGGTGTCTGTGCATTACTGTCACTGTCACTGTTTGTAGCTGTAGCAGTACTAAGGGAGTTAAAGTTTTCGTTTTGAGCGGCCCAGCACGGCCCTGCCCGGCTCGACCGTGACGCTGTTCAAACGCTATATCTCTGGAACTACGCGGCCGATAGTAACGAAATTAGCACCATGTGATAGCACAACTCTAGCAATTTTATATGATATAACTTTCATCTCTAATATTGGTTCAAGTCGATGGGTGACTTGCAAAAAGTAGAAGGGTGTCGAAAATTATATCTCAAAACCTACTAAATTTTCACCTTTTTTTTTTTCTTTTCTTAAAAATGGCTGACACCTGCCACTGGACGCTGAATGAAATGTCTTATCCAACGGCATAAAGTACTCGTACATCCACTCGGCTCCCGCAAAGTTTTGAGCTAGACTGATTTGAATATTAAGCAAATGCCACATGTGAAGGTCCCTCATATTGCCACTCTCTCTCTCTCTCTCTCTCTCTCTCTCTCTCTCTCTCTCTCTCTCTCTCAGTGAAATATTCCTTCCACAGATGCATTAATGACAGTTTCGCTCGTCAATCGCCTTCCGACGCGTTTTACTGGTAGTTGTTGTTGTTGTTGTTGTTGTTATTGTTGTGGTTGTTGTTGTTGTTGTTGTTGTTGTTGTTGTTGTTGTTGCTGTTGTTGTTGTTGTTGTTGTTGGTGGTGGTGGTGGTGGTGGTGGTGTTGATGGTGTTGGTGTTGTTGTTGTTGATGGTGGTGGTACGAAGGAATGCATGACAGGAGGGAGGGAGGCGAGGGGGGGCCGTCGCAGCCCCAATCAATGCCTTTCCTCTCCAACAGGTATTCCGGCTGTATGTAGACCCCTTCATATCTTAATCCAGCCTGATAAAACAAGTAAAGACAGGGTTGCCAAGTAAAACCGGCAAGGAAGGTCCTGCCACTTAAATCGTGAGAGCAAGGTCTCTCTCTCTCTCTCTCTCTCTCCTCGCACCCTCCCAGCATGACACGAGGTGAAATGACTCGGCGCTTCAAATGTTAAATGGTTCAAGAATTTACGAGTTCACGGGTTCGATCCCCACCAGGCAGGCGGTGTGGTGTTGCCAGGTGGCTGAGGTAAGGTTGTCTTCACGCTGCCTTCCCCGCCGCGCCTATCCCCGTGGCCTCGTGTCAGGTGCACTGAAGGAGGCAGCCCTAGGGACACGTCCATAAAAATGAGAAAAAAATACAATAAACTTTAGCAGGCTGGTTTTAGAACCTCCTCCCACTGCATGTGACGTCACGAGTTTGGCGCGCAATGATTGGCTGGAGACGGTGCATGACGGTGCCATGTAACTTGCAGCAGTGGAAGGCAGCGTGGACGAGACACTCGGAGACAGGACAGAACAGCCGCTCTGTGCACTCCACACGCTCCACTTCACACTCCAGACAATCCTTAGCGCTGCTTACCCCAAGATGCGGTTGGCTGCTGTCCCGCTGGTGATGGTGGTGGTGCTGGTGCTGATGGGGCCCTTGTACCCTGACTCCAGGCAGGGGGTGCAGCCAGGCCACGCCTCTGTCATCAAAAATGTGCCCTGCATAGAACAACAAAATGATGGCAGAAGAAGGTGTAATCCTGTCATATGTGAATGCTTCGAGGAGTTCATACCAACACCTGATGATCTTGTTCACCGTCTGGTTTCATAGGGTGGAAATCAAGATACACCGTCGCACATTGATATCCTTAGGGAGCGGCATTGAGGTGCTGAGGCGAGGCGTGGGGGCGTGGAGGCGTGGAGGCGTAACTGAGTGGCTTGTCACGTGAGCCTCTCTGTGTCTCCTGCGTGTATGTTCCCCCTGTGCATCCTTCGCTGAGGGAGGCTCCTGTTGCATCTCCTTCAGTTATTAAAGTGACTCCTCCACCACCTCCTTCATTGGCTACAGTGCCTCCTTCAGTGAAACATTTGAAGCACTTTATTGTCCCTTAACCAAACGGTGGTAGTGCCTTCAATGACTCCTTCAGTGCCTTCAGTGCCTCCTTCAGTGCCTTCAGTGCCTCCTTCAGTGTCTTCAGTGACTCCTTCAGTGCCTACAGTGACTCCTTCAGTATCTTCAATGACTCCTTCAGTGCCTTCAGTGACTCCTTCAGTGTCTTCAGTGCGTCCTTCAGTGACTTCAATGACTCCTTCAGTGCCTACAGTGACTCCTTCAGTGCCTTCAGTGCCTTCTTCAGTGCCTTCAATGACTCCTTCAATGCCTTCAGTGACTCCTTCAGTGACTCCTTCAGTGCCTTCAATGACTCCTTCAGTGCCTACAGTGACTCATTCAGTGACTCCTTCAGTGCCTTCAGTGACTCCTTCAGTGCCTACAGTGCCTATTTCAGTGCCTCCTTCAGTGCCTTCAATGACTCCTTCAGTGTCTACAGTGCGTCCTTCACTGACTCCTTCAGAGAGAGAGAGAGAGAGAGAGAGAGAGAGAGAGAGAGAGAGAGAGAGAGAGAGAGAGAGAGAGAGAGAGAGAGATGCCCTTAAACAATCTCTCTCTCTCTCTCTCTTACACAGATAGTCAAAATATCATGAATGTTGAGGAGGTGAGATGCATTTAGTGTGTGTGTGTGTGTGTGTGTGTGTGTGTGTGTGTGTGTGTGTTTTGTTTTTATAACAACGTAGTCTTCCTAAAATGTTAAAGAAGAAGAGGAGGAGGGAGAAAGAAAATATGGAAGAAGAGGAGGAGGAGGAGGAGGAGGACGAGGAGGAGGAGGAGGAATATAAAAGGACCTGTTTTCACAAATGATTCGTCTATCCATCCCCTCCTCCTCCTCCTCCTCCTCTTCCTCCTCCTTCTCCTCCTCTTCCTTTTCCTATTTAGTTTAACAAAGCGCAGGATAAGAGGAGACCTAATTGAAACGTTCAGAATTTTTAAAAGATATAGTAACATTGATGCACATAAATATTTTACCATTGATCATTCTAACCTAACAAGAAATAATGGATTCAAGATTATACCCAAACGTTTTAAATCCCTCGAGGCCAAACATTTTTTCTTTAATCGCACAGTAAATACATGGAATAAACTTCCTGCAGAAATCGTAAACAGCAATTCTATTGAATCATTCAAAAATAAAATAGACAAATATTTAAAAGCAAATCCCCAACAAGCTCTCTTCTTGTCTGAATAATTACTAAATTCACTAATAAACTCTTTTATTTTACAGATACCAGTTTTATTACAAATTGCATTAACTTTCAGATAGGCGTATAGAGTTCACCGTAGGGTGAATAGTAGAATTTCCTTTCAACCTTTCCTATGAAAATTCCTTGTCAGTTTTTCCATACTGCATGGTACTTTTCCCAACTATTTCCATGCCAGCGCAAGCTGGAGGGAGTGGTGGGTGGGGAGGAGCCTTCTGCTGTGCTGTCCTGTCTCTCTTCACTGTAGCTAGTTAGAAGTAGTTACCAAACAGCCTTGCAAGGAACAAAAGGTCTGTTGCTGTTTGGCTTTCCTTTGTATTCCTTTGTATTCCTCCTCCTCCTCCAAAGACCACCACCACCACCACCACCACCACCACCACCACCACCACCACTACTACTACTACTACTACTACTACTACTACTACTACTACTACTACTATTACTACTACTACTAGGTACTACTATTGCAGCCACCACTACTGCTGCTGCTGCTTGCAACTGATGCCATATGGGAATGTTATTATATCACTTTAATTAAAATGTGCAGGTGTGTTTGTAGATTAGCGTGGGCACACCTGACCGGGGAAGCTTTGTTGGCAGGTGTGGTATTGTGTTGTTTGTTTGTTTGTTAATAAAGCTGTGAACTGTTGTTATTATTATTGTTATTATTATTATTATTATCATTATTCCACGAGCGGAGCGAGGGAGGTTCTGATTTTGTTAGTGCACATCTCTGCAACCCACCGCTCCGCCTGGCCCCTGGAGGGCACAGCGGTGGTTTGGCCAGGAGCACCTTTTGGTGTCCATCGCATATAAAAATAGTCATTTCAGTCTCGGAAACACCTCCCAGTTGGTAACTTTTGACGGCACATCTTTCTTGTTTCATGACCTTCCTTCGTCAGACCCTCCGCTTTGCCGCATTCTGCTTATTTGCCATAACTCACTTCACATACGGGACAGCCAGCTTTGGTTGACGCCACCACACTCAGCAGTGGCTGTACAGTCAAGATGTATTGTAAAACCTTGATACAACAAAAAAGAAAATGGAATTACGAGTTCAACTGTGAAGATGTTAAAAGAAATGAAATATTTATAAAATATTTTACTTATGCTCGCTATTTTCAACAGTTTATCATTGAATGCTGAAATATATTATTACATTAAGTAGGAAAAACTCTTGGGAGCACGAGTGTGACCAGAATGCAGATAAAGCTCCACATGTTGAAAACACAGAGTCATTTAGAGCAACATGTCACTCGCTGCAACCATCACGGCGGCGCGACTGTTGGCGTGGCGTGTGCAGGCGAGCTCCGTATGACCGGGTCTGCGACGAGTCTAAAAATTAGAACCCCCAAGCCGCCGGCGGAAGGTTCTTTAAACAGAAGGCTAGGCATGATTCTATGGATCTTTGTTAATACGGCTCTTGGGAAGCCTACTGCGCAGTGAGGCGGTGAGCAACACTCGGCAAACCGGTTACTCGTGAGCCCTGCAGTGAGCGATCAGGACGTTATTTACAAGGGACACTTGCCTGAGCCACTGCTTGGTGAGGTGTTGTCTTTGGCCGGCGTGTTGTCTGATTGGCTACTTTGTTCGCCGTTTTTTTTTCCTCCCTCTGACTTTCAACGTCTCAATTTCGAGTTGAAAAGCACGTGCAGTGGTAAGGACCCCTGCCACAGCCTGCGTGGTTGTCACGTTATCATAACCACTGAAACTGAAGTATGAGAAAATTCTCTACGTGGTGCCTGCGCAGCCAACAGATACAAAGAGTGTATATTGTTGCTGCGAGGGAGGCGGGTGGGAGGGAGGTGGGGAGGGAAGGGCAAAGGTGGCGGGAGTGGCTGGCCGTGTGGAGAAACACTCGGTGATTTATTTATTTATTTATTTATTTTTTTTTTGTGTGTGTGTGTTTATACAACCAATAAAAACTAGTTTCTCATTGTTTCTGATACTTATATAGCTACGTATGGTCACCTTCATAAACAAATAGTAGGAGTGACGCCGCTCTATTTTCTATTTTTCACCTGGGAAAGCCATAATTAATTTTTTCGACATAGGGTAGAAGTGACACAAGCTCTAAGTTCCAGGACAAGGAAGGGGAACGATGCATGTCAATGGAATGCAATTCCGAACAATACACAATGCCAACACTCCATGTATAAACGCTTGGGTCCCCTGTGTTGTTGCTAACTTGCCAGACAATAGACTCTGCTGTCGGGTGAAGGTATCTATACACACCTACGTGTCAACAGGGATTCCATCTTGCTTGCGTTTGTCAGACATGGTGGACGTGAACCTTTGTTGCGATCTGAATTTCATCCAACCTTCACAGAAATTTCAAAACGTGGAAACGCGGAATGACTTCCTTTGCAGCCACAGACTAATCAGATGCACAGTTGAGTGTCCCAAGTGTACCAGTGACTTTCTTTTTAATAAACAATCGTTCTTATTTTCCGCTACACTGAGAAACATTGCGGGGAACTTGGCCGTGTCTGAAAAAATCTGTTGAAATACACGAGGCCAAGTTTGGGAAAGGAAAATATAACCGTGGCCGGCTGTTGCAGGGAACGTGGGCTGCAGGTGGAGTGGAACGTGACTCAAAACGCTTCAACAACTAAATCATCATCATAACAATCCAAAGCACGTGATAGTTTCCTCCCGCCTCTGCTCAGAGCCCTGAGTTGCCGGGACGGAGGTGTGGTGCCCCTGACGGCCGTGTGGAGCAAGGTGGCTCACCGTTCACCACCTTCCCCCGGCAATGGGTGAAGGACACCGGTTCTGTCAGCTGACACCCGGATGCGGAGAGGGGATGAGGAGGAAAATTAAATAAATTAAACAAATAAATAAATGAATAAATAATAAATAGACAAAACAAAACTGCATATTATGATAATAGCTAACAGTCGGTCTAGGATCTGCCCCTTGTCGAATAACTAACACACTCCCCGAGGATATTACATTGTCAAAAAGCAAGACGGTTTGCCCCCCAACTTGTCTCCTACTATATTTCCTTTCTCACTATAAACCTCCACTCTTCCCTTCCCACCCACTTTACCTCTTCATATTTCACCCAACTTTTCTATCCCTCCAAAATCGCAAAAAACGCAAAACGCTTCTTGCTGGTCCCTGTAGAGCGTCGGGATCAACAGACCCCTCTTTGTGTTGTTCAAGAACACACTGAGCGCCCCGAGCCCACCACCCACACACTCACTGCTGGCGTGGCTACGACGGTCTGCAAGGG
Source organism: Scylla paramamosain (assembly GCF_035594125.1). Taxonomy (NCBI): domain Eukaryota; kingdom Metazoa; phylum Arthropoda; class Malacostraca; order Decapoda; family Portunidae; genus Scylla; species Scylla paramamosain. The sequence continues at coordinate 8,867,826 of NC_087191.1, forward strand.
CACGGCTTCACGCATTTCACCGTCAAGCATTCCCTCTTCTTGTTCACCCCTCCTCTACTTGTTGACCCCGACACTGGTGCCCACATCCAGAACATGGAGAGGGAGCGGCGCGAGGAAGGCGTGCACGTTCCCCGCAACAGAGGGCAGCAGCAGAAGTTTGTTTCGGGGAAGCGTTCTTTAACAGGGCACTTCCAGAGTCTGGGGAACGCTTCCACGCCTTGCTTCACGCTGGAACAATGTACTCCTTCAATAAAGGTAGATTGACCTGTGCGTCATATTTTTAAATTTTTTTGTTATTAGTTATTATTAATTAATTAATTAATTATTTATTTATTTATTTTTTATTTTTTTGTAAAGATTTTATCTTCCGCTCGCGGATGTTTGAGGGGAGTCAAGTGTAGAAGTATGTTTATTTAATGTAATTTCCACCGAAGCAGTACAGATCAGAGGAGACCAGACTAGACACAAGGAAAGAAAAATGAAGTGCATACATATATTTATTTCTTCTGATTTCCACAGAATTGTTCGTGAGGAGTGGCGGGCGTCTTGTGTTTCTGGAAACTGTGACCACCGCCGTCGTCGCCGCCCGGGGAGATCACGACAAAGAGGCAAAACAGGCGTCTGCTTATCACCACGACAAGGAAGAAGCTGTGTGTGTGTGTGTGTGTGTGAGAGAGAGAGAGAGAGAGAGAGAGAGAGATAGCCATTCAGAAACACAAACACACCTGCGCCAGTTTCATGTATTGCAGGTGCACGCGTGAGCCTAATGACCTCACCTGTGGCTCTGAGTGAAGGAAAGGTGTGAAGCGTGACACAATAACCTAACGGGAGGATGGGGCTGTTAGTGATTCAATAGCAAGACAAGTGTGAGAGGCTGTATGGAAGTAAGGAAGCGCTTCAATGCACCTCGGCTACTTTCACAAGACCCTACATAAAGTTGCACGAGTTTTCAAGAGTGTTTTTTACGGTTCAAGTGACAGATTAACAAGATTTACACATTATTAACAGAGGAAAGAGTCTTGGGAACACGGCTAATCATGCTTTTGGCTTTTGAAAATAGTCATGCTAAGAGAACAAAGCGTTTCCGAATGGTGGTTAGGTTGTTATCGGTTAGGTTGTTAAGACTTGTAGCTGAAAGGCAAGGAAAGAATATCATTTTTTTTTTTTTTTTGTCTTGATGTATCTATGCCACTTCCTTTGCTTTGATTCGATTATTTCATATATATTTTTTTGATACGTGATTCGAAGGTGATTGAAATATAGCAATGTAGGTATGTTATTATCATGTATGTTTATTTATTTATTGTTATTTTTATCATTTATTGTTTTTTCTCGTCCAGGAGCATTGAAGTGGTTCGATTACGTCATATTTTTAGTCTTTTTTTTCATAATATTTTGTGATTAGAAAGTGGAGATGAAGTAGCACAACGAGGTATGTTATAATTATATATATTTATTCATTGTTACTGTCTTATCATATTTCACTTTCTTTTTTTTTTTATCCAGGAGTTTTGAAAGGAAGTTACGTATATTTATATCTATAGATGGATACATAACTTTGTGTTCACAGGTAAGATGGGAAGGATAACGAGAGAAACACACAAGACAAGCACTATTTTTCTTCGTTTTATTTTTCTTCTAGAAAAAAAACAAAAAAAACATACAGTTAAATCCATTCGCGTATGTTTATGATGACGCTACTTATGTTATCTATCCTCCTCATGTGTAGATACGAAGGGAAGGACAGGGAGACATAACGAGGCTCCAATTCAATGGTAGTTAAGGCCCCAAGACAATAATGACAGCTCGTGTAAGGAAAAAAAAGTTTAATATATTTTCTCCCGTATATCTCTCATTCAGCTCCATTACTCAACAAATACGTGAAGTCAGTTGTATATATTTCCAGCGCACGGAAGAGAAATAACTAAAATGTAAAGTGAAAAGAATAGGAAGTGAAAGAGGTAGGCGTGGCTTCAGGAATGTTAGGTCGGGGGTCTGCCGTAGTGCCGGTTCCATCAGCCAGGCAGTGCGTCTCAAGCTTTCGTGGAGGGAGAGTGTGCGCGGCCTCGTCTCCTCCTCCTCTTGTTCATGGCAAGTTCAGGTATCCGTGTTTGGTGCTTTGTATTGAAGCTTTCTGTTGCGTGTGTTGTCAGTCACGGTGTCTATCAGCCAGGCAGTGCGTCTCAAGCTTTCATGGAGGAAGGGTGCACGCCGCCTCGTCTCCTCCTCTTGTTCATGGCAAGTTAAGGTGTCCGTGTTTGATGCTTTGTATTGAGGCTTTTTGTTGCGTGTGTTGTCAGTAAAGGTGTATATAGAGATGACAGGTGTATTACGTAAGCGTTATCAATGTTAGTGTGCTAATGGTCGAATTGACTGGTTAATGAGGGGTAGATTGTTACGTCAGGTGTCGTTGTGTGTCATGGCTGCCGTGGCTGATGGATAGTGAGTTAATGAAGAGGTGGCAGCGGCTGTTGGTGCACTGGGTTTGTGTGGCGAGCGGAGGAAGGCGGCGGGGCGAGATTAGATGTGCATGTGGGTTGAAGCTGTTTTGATCCGGAATTGTGGCTTTCCTCGGTGCTGTGTGACTCAACGCAAGCTTGTCTGGCATGCGCGGCGCCTCCACCCACCGCCAGCCAGCTTGACACGTGATTATGGACATTTTAGTTATTTTCTTTCCTCAAATTTCCTGAATTATTAGTTTCATATCAGTGGGTAGTTTTTAAAATGACTAAGTCGAGCGAGACTGCCACGTGTAGGCCTGGTCGCTTCTTGCAGCTTCCCTTATTTTTTTGTTTTTTTGTCGGATGTTTTTGTCAATATTTCAGTTCTTGTCGAGTATTTTCAGGTCTTGTGCGTCAGTATCTCTAGTTCTTGTTAGTTTTTTTGTGGTTGTTAGTATTTTCAGTTTGCCAATATTTTCAGCTACGTCAATATTCTGTTTTTATGTGTTTTTTTTTTTTTTTTCTTCAGATGGACTCGCATTACTTCAAACCAGTTTTCCTTTGTGACGTGTGGAGGCGCTGGGTTCATGTGTGTGGCCGTGGAGCGCCTGCAGAGAGGGATGGAGGGTGACCACCTTGCCACGAGTGAGTTTGTCAGGTGGGGGTAGTAGTAGTAGTCACGGTACATCAGCCTTCACTTGGCCATGGTAATCAGGTCATTGTAGGGAAATTTCAAGACACTACCTAATTCCAATTTTTATCATCCTTTGATAAGTACTTCTGCTCTCTTCCCTTCTCCCCTTCCTTTTAATCTTCCCCCGCTTCTTCATTGGATGGTGAAGCAATGAAAGTTAATGTGTGGTATCTTTATATAAAGTACAGTTCTATTTATCATCACCAAAAACACTGTTCCTGTAATTTTCCTTTCAGTTGAAGGAAGACGAACGGGTACTGTCATTCTCTGGACCACGCTGCCTCCCACTTGCCGTGAGTAGGTTAAGTTGGGGCAGGCGGGGGTATTGAGTTACGGGGACAGCTGCGCCAAGGATGAGCGTCGCTGTTAATGCGGCATGGTAGCAGACCAGTGTTGGTTCAGAGGTACAAATCATAACTACACAAGGATTGAGAAGGAATGTAGCGAAAAATATGGGAGGGAAGTTTTTGTCCATCAATAAAACCCAAAGATACTTTTACTTTTTATACATTAGTTATACATAAGGGTGAATCATCGGCTTTCTTCAATAGTGTTAATACGAACAATAACACCTAATACTTTTCAGGTACGGAGGAATGATGTGAAGAGGACGGCATGAACACTGACCAAGACAGCGCGACGAAGAGGAAGAAGGGACGACTAGCGGCAGTGAGACGAGAAGGGTTGGACATCAATAAAACAGACGAAGAAGGAAGACGAAGAAGGAAGGATAAGAAAATTTAAAGATCAAGTGAGGAGGAAAAGCAAGACAGCGTGACGAAGAGAAATGGCAGGAGGGACGACGACCAGCGGCAGGGAGACGAGAAGGGTCTGAGATGGACAGCAATAAAAAAGATGAAGGAAGTGCAAGAAAATGAAGATCAAGATTGGGTGAGCAAGAAGACGGACATCACCTGTTCCAACATTGCCCCCTGCGGTCGGTGCTCCTCCATTCCCAAGCGTGGATGGAGCCGCCTTCCTGATCAGACGAGTGGACTGGCAGTGTCTACTCTGACAACATTGTGTGTATACATGTATATAACATATATAATATGATGCTAAATTATATATAGCATAAATCATGTTGAATATGATGCTAAATTATATATAGCATAAATCATGTTGAACAACTTAAAAAAAAATATATATATTGTAATTAGTCTGACTAAAATATAATTTATTGATACTGTTTATTTATATTTTAGTCAATTAATAATAATAATTACGTTTATATTTACTACCTACGAACTTATGAAATTTCATACCTTGAGACGACGAACTTTTTCTCATACCTTAGGACGACTAACCGGTCTAGCCGCCTTCCACGAACTACTTACTGCACCTGTAGGGCGAAGAGCGAGTGAGCTTAGTAGTAGTACCACCACCAAGTAATGAATGAACTTGTTCGGTGCCCTCCCAAATTCTAAAGTAAAAAATTCAACACAAGCCTCACATTTCTAATGGACATTATTCTTAATTAAAAAGCTCATTAATAAAAAAAAAAAACTTATGGGAAACGTTACCAACTGTCAGTAACATCAGAGTAGCACCGTGAGGTAATGGGAAACGTTACCAACTGTCAGTAACATCAGAGTAGCACCGTGAGGTAATAATGAAAATTCAACAGCAACGTGTATCCCCAGACAAATGAGCTTTTCAGGCTAAATTCCACCAGTTGTTATCCCTCGGAGCACTCCACACACCTCACGGCAGGGCCCGTGTCATAACCGTGTCTCGCAAATAAAACCTCTGACAAGAATGCTGTTTTGGCAGTGGATGTTTAAGCCCTATGCTTGATGTCATACGTGGATGATGAGAGTGTTTTGGCAGTGGATGTTTAAGCCCTATGCTTGATGTCATACGTGGATGATGAAAGCAATTATAGGAGTAAATTTAGTCAACTGTCATACGTGGATGATGAAAGCAATTATAGGAGTAAATTAAGTCAACTTGGCTAAAAAAAAATTTACAGGCACTGGCACCCTGAAACCTTTAGTGCAATGCTTCTTAAACACTTCAGTCAATCTTAACTCAAAAGGGGCAAGAACCATTTGAATTAATGGGTTTTGCAGGGTTTAGGGTTCACATGGTCTCTCACTCACCCATTTAATACTTCCGTCACAGGTTGTTTCTTGTTAATTGTCAGCTTGGTGAGGTTCATTTTGGCTTCCGGGTAACCTTCGCTTCACACCTGGAAAAAAAAAGAGGGAGAGGTGAATGAGAAAGTTTCGTTGTAGTAGGTAGTAACATGGTATTATTAAGATTCACTCTCTATACGTCTCTTCCTCCATCCCTACCTCCCTCTCTGCTTCCCTCTCTTCCTCCATTCCTGTCTCCTTCCCTTCTTCCTTCCCTGTCTCTCTCTTTTTCTTCCATCCCTCCTTACTTGCCTTCCTCTCCCCCTTTATCCCTCCCCCCTCCCTGACCAACTCCCTCTCGTTCAGTAGTCAATCTTACTTCCTGCCAACTGTCACAATCTACCCTTGCATTTCCTCATTCCTGACGTCTCCCATTGCACTGCGCGTCCCGGGAGTAGTGTGCGCGCCTTTCCTCAGCCATGACTCACTAGAATGATAATGTGGTGCCCAAAATAACTCGTTACAAACCCTATTTGCTTTTTCTTTTGTAATTTTCCTGCCTTGCTCTTCTTCCTGCCCTCGTTACTACAAAAGCGTTGTCACACGTGCCATCCCCGAGCACCAGGAATAACATAACAGTGCGGAATGATAATAATGATGATAATAATATAAAGCAGTGTGCGCAGTTGTAACGCAAACATTTCCTTACCTCGGTCATCACACCACCACCACAGTCCTTTGAAGTGTCGGTTACTTACTCCACGGGTGTGCACGCAGCTCTCACTGACAACCTCCTTCCCCGTCTGTGTCTGGTGCAGCACTGAGGTGGACTACGAGCCGGCTGGGATTCATTCTCTCGTCTCGAAGCGGGTGAGTGATACTGATACTTGTCCTTATGAAACACTTATCTCGTTGAAGCCTAGTAATAAATTATTTGCAAACTAAATGAAGATGTAGACTATAGTATTCTTCACATTCAGGCACAGATGAGAGGAGAGATACGTACAGAGGGAACAATTTTGGTATGTTTTCAATGTAGTGGTAAAATTTTTTTGGGAGGATGGGGTAATGTGCAGTGTTGTGTAAGGACTCGGCGCTTTTGGAAGGGTTGAAAGGCAGTGCACCACAACAGATGGGAAGGAGCTGTGTTGCAGGATGAAAGGCATTGCACAAGAAGCGTCTTTATTCGATCCCATCCAAAGCGTAAAAAACATTCAGACGATCGTTAAGTCACACATAAGTAGGGCCGTACTCGAAACACTTCTGCGCTGCACCTCCACTCATCTCAATTACACTCAAGACCCTCTAGTTTAAGCTACACGGGGTTTTAGGGGTGCTTTCATGACAAAAGATTGCTATTACAGATTTTGTGGTAATACAACAACTAATATTAACAGGACACAGTAAGATATTGAAAAAAAAAAAAAAACAAAGAAAGATGAAATATAGCCAATGGAATGCACTGACTGACCAAGCGTGTTTGAAATAAAAGTATCGGAATACATTTTCATCTTGGCGATACCAATACCGATACTGTCAGAAAAGGACGATACTGCCGATACCGAATTTTTATCTATATGTACTGAAATGTTCTCCCGAAATCTTCCCACAGCATCCACCATCTGGCAACACGAGTGTCTTTTTAATGAAAACGCTATAAAGGAAACAAAGGGAATCTTTACTGAGTTTTGAAAAAAAAAAGGCTAAAAGAAATCAGGAACCAATAATGAAGATCTCAAGAAGAAACAACCTAAAAGTGAAGAAAACGAAGAAAAACAGTGATTACGAGATGAAGCAAACCTGAAAGTGAAGAAAATTAAGAGAATATAGTGAATGCAAGATGAACTTTAAAACCTAAAAGTGTTGAGAGAGAGAGAGAGAGAGAGAGAGAGAGAGAGAGAGAGAGAGAGAGAGAGAGAGAGAGAGAGAGAGAGAGAGAGAGAGAAAGGTGCCGTTGGAAAGGCAGTACCTTTCGACTAATAACAACAACACTGCCTTGTAAACAACCATTTGGTCTGGAGGCGTGCGGTGCTGGATGATACACTGGATCAGGGAGATATACTGTCAACAATCAATATTTCACCTAGAGGTAATAAATACATAGGCGTGCACTGTAATGGTCAGTAGGTGTTGTGTCTAGGTGCGGAGGTGCAGGCAGGGAAGACATTGAGAGTAGGTGCAGGTGGACATGAGAGTGAGTGTGCGTCTGTAAGAGTTGAGTTTAAATGTGTCGTGATTTGCTACTGCATCCCTTAAAAGTAGAGACGTTCATGTAGTTGGTGGCATTGTGCGCTGCTTTACTGAGATTGTGTTTTATTTGCAAAGTGTTCTTGTAAGTTAAATATTATTGGCATATCCTGGAATTGAATCTAAACAAATTTATTCACCATCCTTTATTAACCAAAGGCAGCCCAGAAAACCTGTTACTGTGTTATCTTATAGTAGGAAGTGCCCTAATTTATTCAGTGTTTTCTTTACATCTGTGTGTAGGTTAAGTGAAGTTACTGTTATTATTATTTGAGTGGTCCATGAAACTCCCTTTTCAACAGGGACTAATGGAACTAAGAGAGTGTGTGGTGCTTTGTCGGGGATGCCACATGTAGGCTTGCCAGCGTGGTATATAGATTGATAGATTTTTATTTTGTCATCATCATCATCACTTAATTTAATTGTTATTCTTTCTGTCAAAATTTTGCAGTGAAGGATTGCAAAATGATACACTGCAAGCAAGCCTCTGTCAGGCAGCTTCTCTTGGCAGTGAGAGGCGACTGTGTGGGTGAGAGTGTAGCAGCAGGACAGTCAGGGCCAAGCAGACACTACTGGCATCTTGCTGATCTTCACCTCATCGGTAATACTTCAGACTCGTGGTTGTCCTCTGTGTCCTGCCAGGCGCTGAGTCCACATCACCTCCCATGAGTAGCTTGAAAGAATGTAGGGAAATATGGGAAGCTGCAGGAGGCTGTTAGGTCCACAAGTATTAGTCTCTATATATCTGTGCTGGCCTATCATGCCTAACCATGAATTGCACTAACAACCCAGTTACTGAGTGATTCCAGTCATCTAATACTCTGTTTGCTTTTTAGAATATAAAGTAAGGGAAGCTGCAAGAAGCCATCAGGCCTACATGTGGCAGTACCTGTTTAAAATATGCCTACCTATTTCCACCTGTCATCCCCATCTAGAAATTTGTCTGATCTTTTAAAGCTCCCTAATGACTCAGCACTAACAACCTGGTTACTGAGTCCATTCCAATCATCAACCACTCTGTTTACTGTTCCTTCCCATCTCTTCTAAATCTTACATTATCAAGCTTAAACTTGTTATTCCCAGCCTTATCTTGACTAGTACTAAACAAGGAATTCATATAGATCACTGTTGTTATATATAAGCAATTAATTTAGATCATTGTTATATTCTTTATGCCACTTCAGTACCTCTTTCAGGTCCCCTTTCACACCTGCATCATATCTCCTTATCTCACTCTCTCATCTCCTGGTAATTTTCTTGTGTTTCTATAATAAGAACATAAGAAAAGGGAAGCTGCTGGAAGCCATCAGGCCTACATGTGGCAGTCCCTGTATGAATCATGCTTACCAATCAACTCCTGTCATCCCCATCCATAAATATGTCTCATTTTTTAAAGCTCCCTAATGACTCATCACTGACAACCTGATTACAGGGGACTGGCATCTCAATGGGCTTTTTTTTATTGTATTTTTGTTGCCCTTGGCTACATAATAAAAAAAAAAAAATCCACTCCATTCCTCCACCACTCTATTTAAGAACCAATTTCTTCCTGCCCTTTTTTTAAATCTAGATGTTTTTAGACCCATTATTTCTTGTTCTACCCCGACTGCTGACCCTGAGAATTTTGCTGATACACCCTCCTATATTACTCTGTACACTAAAGGAAAACATCAACCTAGATACTAACACCTTGATCCTTTCACTCAGGGAGACACTGCTGCACCCTCTGGTTAAGCTGTAGGATTGAGAAACCTGCCTGACAAACTGGAGAAAGAAGAGTCCACAGCAGTCGAGATGGAAGAACCACCAGCCAAGAAGAGGTGTGCGGCTTTCACTGACAAGGAGTGCCAGGCCATGATCGAGCAGATAGGCGCCTCGGTGGACCCTTTGTTCACGCGTCTCAGCAGCAATAGATCCCTGGTGGATAAGAAAGAGAAGTGGCAGGGAGTGGTGGAGGCCGTGAATGAAGTGAGCAAGGTGAAGAGGAGCAGGCGTGATGTGTGGCTGGAGTTTGTGAGGCTGTGGAAGGAGGTGCACAGGAAGGGCATCCTCGTTCGAAGGGAGGAGAAGGAGCTGGAGATGGCAGAGGACAATGGATATGAGTGTAAGTTGTGGGAGCCTTGTTTTTTGTCTTTTTTTTCACCCAAGTGTCATATTTGTCTATAATGATGGTGATAATGGGTTTATTTCACCATTAGCCATATCTTACAATAGGGAGCAAAGAAAATTTAAGAATTAGAGACTCATGAACTACATTGTCTGTATTTCCAAACATTTTGTTGTCAAATTATAAGAGTAAATCACCTCTGTTGATTCATGTAGTTATTCCTCAGCTTCTTAATCCCTGAGAATGCAGACAAATGTTAAAGTTCAGCTGCTGAGACACAGCAACAGTAAGGGAATTTGTAAGATATATATGAATCCTGTTCAGCTTTCATGCCTCTCACACCAGCTGACAGCCTCTATATAAGTAAAGAAAAGCTTGACCTCTCACAAAATATAAATACCAAACTTCATTTCTTAGTCACTGCCTCAAAATAACTTAACTCTTTGAAAGCTAATGGCACATGTAATCTTATTTTCAGCAACTCTTGGCAATGTTACTCTCCAATAATTAAATTGCAAGTACTACAAAGCTTTATTAGATATTCAATGATGCCTTTTGCTGGAGATGTCTTTCAAAATCTTCATCTAAACTTGTGCAAGACTGTTGCATCAAGGCGAGAAGAAGCTGTAGCATTCAAAGGTTAATCAGGATCTTGGCTGCTCCATAGTGCGGGGAGCTCACTGCGCACCTCATTAAATGTACCATTGGTCACTGGCAACTGTAGACTTAATAGTGGTCGCTATGCACAACCCTGCCTGTGCCTCCACAGACGACACTTCACACATGCTGAAATTCACCAAGGTGGAGAAGTTTGAGTGTCTGATGAACTGGGCTGTCACTGAGGGCCTGGGATGCTGGTTTAACAGGGGGGACTGCCGCCACACACCAGCGTTTACTACAACAGTCTCTGGAGGTTTCTGAATGATGAATCGACCCTCCCAGGTACAGACCCAACCTTGCCCACTGGTACTGCAGGGAAGACTAACCTGGTAAAGCCTGGGTGACGAAAACACAAAACTGTGTATGTGTGTGTGTGTGATTTTTAATAATGCTTGCTGTGATCAATAAACTATCTATCTATCTGTGTGTGTGTGTGTGTGTGTGTGTTATTTTTTCTTCTTTACTTGAGGATTGACACTTTCCTATGCAATCAAAATAGTTCACCAGTTTTGTGTTTCTTCATGCATTCTTTATACCAGGTTAGAGTGTTCCCAACAGCACACACTGAAGCAAACAACTCACACATGCTTGCAGATTATTTTTCCCTAATTATCTTCTGTTGCTCCAAATGCATGAACTTGTAACCCAAATTAATGATGGTGTGATGATCTTTCCCTCTTAGTGCACTGATACATGGAGTTATCAGATAAGGAGATATTAAATGCCAAAATGTTCATAAATTTAAAGCAATGATTGACCACAAGAGAGGAGACAGAGATAGACTATAATTATTACCTTCATCCCACAGCCACATCCATACAACCTCCAGCTGGGACCACCACCACTGCCACCACCACCACCACATCTTTCACCTCCACAGAGTGACCCCCTTGATACCTGCACACTCACACAGAACTCCAAAAGTACAAATGCCATTCCAGATGTAGGCAACACATCCAGCCAGAGTCTACAGGATACAGGAGGTGGGGGAGATGCAAATACTGTACAGGGACTAAAAGACACACACACCACTGACAGCATACCAGTGAGAGAGAGGAACAGCAACACCAACACACCAGTAGGAGGAATGAGTGATGTGGAAGGTCTAGGCAGGGAGATAAAGGAAGAGCTGAAGGAGGTCAAGATAATGAGGGACATGAGTCAGTCTTTCCAGAACATCAAAAAAACTGACAAGAGTGATTGCTGTGACCTTGATGCAAATGACTGCTGCTCATAGTGCTGTCATACTGTAACTTGGCTTTATATCTTGAGTGTTTCTGATGTGTTACCTCAAATTTAACTTCTTTTTACCCTTTCACTGTGACAGGAAACAATTAGCAGCTACACAAGCAGTGAGTGAAGTCTTTATAAGCATCTGCAAGAAAGTTTGTGATGAAAAACAATATATTTTGCAATTTCTTCCCATTTCAAAGAGTGGATGAGGCTGTGGAACAAGTAAAGGTGTCTCAAGAGTGATTGGTGAGTTGGGAAAGATGTACCAAGTGGCAGTCAAAGAGTTAAGAGGCTCAAGTGTGTGTTTTGCTTATGTTTTCATGATTCTAGTGATTGTTTAACCCTTCCACATCCAGAACTGTGAAAAAAAAATGTTTGCAAGGACAGAAAGAGTGAGAGAAATGAAAGAAACTAAGTTAATTTTGTTTCTTCAAGGCTTGATAACTAAGAGACAAATACAAAAATAAGTCTATAGATTTACAGAAAGACACAGGAAAAAGAATGTCCAGTAGTGAAAGGAGGATTCTGGATCATGAAAGAAAAAGAAAAAAAAAAAAAAACATGAGAACTTTGAAATGTAGTCATGGTGAATGCCCAGAGTGTTTGAGAATAAGAGTGTTGGTCTGAGAGTAAGGAGAAACTACAGTGTGTGATGAATGAAGAGTTAACAAAATATTTCATGATATGTTGTGGTTATTTGTGTTGCTTTTCCTTCCCACTTCTTCACAAACTTATCTCTGAAACGACTCACTGTGTTCACCTGTAGTTGTAGGAAGGACAGACACTGGAGAAGAGATCTGTGGCTGCAAAAGGTGGGAGATTTTTAGGCCTTGCAACTCTACCAGGGAAAATGAGGGTGTTGGAAATGATGTTGGATGATTTTAAGTTGCTGGATGTTGAGGTGAAAGACTACAGCCATGTCAAAGGGAGTAAGTTATTGAGATTTCACAGGCATGTCTACTTTCACTGTCCCCTCAATGAAACCCTCACTGGTTACTCAAGGTGCTGTCAGGGAATGAAAAGAAGTGGTTTTTGCATGGCTGGGGAGGAAAAATATACTACCTCATGGAAACTTTCTTGTGTTACTTTTTTTTTTTTACCTGCCTCCTTCCACAAGACTGAAAATTGCATGATAACTCAAGATATTGATGTAAATGTGACTAGTGAGGGTAAGGGGGAAGAACAGTGTAGTACCAGATAAAAACTCTTCATTTCTTTCATGTCCGCTATTTATTTATTTATCTTTTTACCTTCCCTTCCACAAGACTGAAAATTGTATGATAATTGTAGATATTGATGTAAATGTGTATAGTGAGGGAGTAAATACTGATGGCTGGGGAAGAACAGTGTATTACCAGATGAAAACTCCTCAGTTCTGTGTATTTAAGGTTTTGTGCCCAAGTTTCCTTCCACAAAGCTGAAAATTGTATGATAACTGCAGATACTGATGTAGATATGTATAGTGAGGGAGTAAATGCTGATGGTTGGGGAAAAACTGTATTACCAGATGGAAAACTTGTATATTTATGTTTTTGTGTCCAACTTCCCTTCCATAAGACTGAAGATAGTATGATAATTATGAAGATTGTATGATAATTACAAAGTATAATTACAAAGATAGTATGATAATTACAAAGATAGTATGATAATTATAAAGACAGTATGATAATTATGGATACTTATAGCATTATCTGACATTATCTGTTCAACAAGCCATTAGGGTGAAGCTATGTTTAGTCACATTTTTGGAGCGAAATTCAAGTGTTTGGTCACATTTTGGCGGGAAATTTGTGTTTGGTCACATTTTAGCGGGAAATTTAAGTGTGTGGTCACATTTTGGCGGGAAATTCAAGTGGTCACATTTTGGCGGGAAATTCAAGTGTTTGGTCACATTTTGGCTGGAAATTCAAGTGTTTGGTCACATTTTGGCGGGAAATTCAAGTGTTTGGTCACATTTGGCGGGAAATTCGTGTTTGGTCACATTTTGGCGGGAAATTCAAGTGTTTGGTCACATTTTGGCGGGAAATTCGTGTTTGGTCACATTTTGGCGGGAAATTCGTCTGATGGCAATTAAATTAAATATGGATTGTGACTAAGTGGAACAAAAGATGAGTTTTATTTCTATTGATAAGAAAGAAATGGTTTTTGGAAAGATAAACATTTCGAGTGATGTAATTAGCTTTAATGTCAGACTAGCTAGAGAGAAAGGATGATACAAGTAAAATTGCTTTGTGAATTAAAACAATATATACTTACACCATTTGGAAGAAGAAATAGGACTACAACATTATAAACATTTGCTCTACTGTGATTTTTCTACCGAAGTGTTTTAAAGAATATTTATTTTTTATTTTTAATTTTTTTTTTGTAAGATAAGACAAAACTTTCTTAATTGTAGCTATATGTGCTCTGTCTGTGCTACGTATACCTCGGGCAGTCTGGCGGTATGTTGGCGTGTTTGATGATGATGATGATGATAGAAAAAGAGAGAGAGAGAGAGAGAGAGAGAGAGAGAGAGAGAGAGAGAGAGAGAGAGTCGTAAAAAAAACAAAAAACAAAACATAAGACGATCAGGGAAGGTGCAAAAAGCCATCAGGCCTACACGTGACAATCCCTCTGAAAACTTACCTACCTGTCTCCACCTGTCGGCCTCATCCACACATTTGTCTAATTTAAAGTTCTCTAATGACTCGGCACTAACAACCTGATTAACGAGTCTATTCCCCCTCTAACTTCATTCCAGTATTTCCTTTCCTATCCTCATTACTGACCCTGTGAATTTTGCTTGTTACCATTGTTATATTCCCTGTACCACTTAAGGACCTCTATCAGATCACTGCTTAACCTACGCCTCTCTAAGGGATGTAAATTTAAAAGGTTCAGTCTCGTTTCGTAAGGAATAGCCCTCATCCCAAGTATTCTTTTGGTCATTATTATTTTTACTGATTTTAATAGACTTAAATCCTTCCTGCAGTATGAAAACCAGTACTGTACACATCGCAGGTGTAAATAAACAACAGACGTGAAAAAAAAATGAATAGAACAAAAGCAAAATAAAATTAAATGGATGAAAATAAATAAAACGACAAAAAAAAAAAAAAATCAAACGAAAAAATATGAAAAAAAATCTTAGACTAACAGACACAAACAAACAAGGACATTGAACGAGAGAGAGAGAGAGAGAGAGAGAGAGAGAGAGAGAGAGAGAGAGAGAGAGAGAGAGAGAGAGAGAGAGAGAGACTATCATAGCAAACGGAAACATAACAAGCGTATTTTACGTAAATCTTCTTCTTGTGGCTTCTAGTCCCTTTAATCCCAGCTGTCCCGTGATTGGCTGGCGGGATCGTGACGTCAGAAGCAGGCAGCCAATCAGAATACAAGCTGCAGCATTCGTAAACTCATAAATATGGATGAAAAATACGACCCTTAATGGGTATAGGAATAAAAACTATGAGAGATACGAAGCTGAATTATAGACTCTTCATTATTATCATGGGAGAAACGTGATTATTATTATTATTATTATTATTATTATTATTATTATTATTATTATTATTATTATTATTATGGCAATCTGAATAATGCCTGCGTTCTTTTTTTAACTCATTTATTTCTTTATGCGTAAATCGCGGTTGGAATTATTATTATCTTCGGAACAAAAGCATTCGTTATCCATTCTAATTGTTTGTCATATTGGTGTAATTTGCTTGCATTCATATCGTTATTATTTTTTTCTTTACTGGTCTAATTAGTTTTCTCGAATTGCGTGTTGGTCAAGTAGTGGTGATTTCTCTCTCTCTCTCTCTCTCTCTCTCTCTCTCTCTCTCTCTCTCTCTCTCTCTCTCTCTCTCGTGAGGACTAACGGGTCATCTAGTTTTGCTCTTTCTTTGTGTTCCTTTCTGTTCTTTCCTCCATTCCTTATAAGTGGGGAGGGAGGAAACCTACAAAATTTCCTCCAATGGTCTCTCCGCCTTCCTCCACTTCCCAGCTCACCCTTAAAACCTATTCTCTCTCTCTCTCTCTCTCTCTCTCTCTCTCTCTCTCTCTCTCTCTCTCTCTCTCTCTCTCTCTCTCTCTCTCTCTCTCTCTCTCTCCCCCTTCCTCTCTCTCTCTCTCTCTCTCTCTCTCTCTCTCTCTCTCTCTCTCTCTCTCTTCTCTCTCTCTCTCTCTCTCTCTCTCTCTCTCTCTCTCTCTACAAGGGTGATTTTATTCTTTTTTTGTACAAGTGATAACTGCATCTCTCTCTCTCTCTCTCTCTCTCTCTCTCTCTCTCTCTCTCTCTCTCTCTCTCTCTCTCTCCTCACACACACACCTAAAAGGCAGGTAATCATAATTTTTTCCCCAATCATAATATTTACAACTTCACTTTTCTTCCCGTAAGATTAAAAACAGCTGATTCTGTTTACATATGACGTCACAATCAAGGCGACCAATGAGAAGCGAGGGAAAAATATCTTGCTGGGATTTTTTTTATTTCCTTTTGCATTACGTATTTTTTTTTTTTTTTTTTTTTTAAGTGAAGAAATGTTGGCATGATTTACTACGTATTATAAAGCGTTGCCGCCATGAAGGTTGTGGTGAAATTTGCCACGGAAAGCTTGAATATAAATCTGTTAATATGCAGTTTTCCTTCCCGCTGTATATTTATCATCATGCATTCCTCTTTACATGGGGAGGAGGGGGAGAGAGGAGGAGGAGGAGGAGGAGGAGGAGGAGGAGGAGGAGGAGGAGGATGGTGTATAAACTCTTATGGTTTATGAAGAGAGGGAAAGCAAAGGAATGAAGAAAGAGACAAAGAGGGAAGACGAGGAAGACGGAGGAAGGGAGGCAGCGAGATGCGAGTCGAGTGAAGGAAAAGAGAACAAGAAAACTTTCCCTGCCCGCGCCGCCACAGTCACGGTGCTCAGGGGGGGTGGTTGGGAGAAGGGAGGGGTGGGCAGTGCGGTCATCAGTCTTTGGCTAGCGTGAGTGTGTGGTGTTCCCGGCACGTGGGGCGGGGCGGGGGTGCAGGCCCGAGCTGCGACACAGGCCGCCGCGGTGCAGGTCGTCGCGTATCCAGCGGTACGCAATCGATAGGTTTTCCGCGGAGGGCGGCTGGCAGCGGCGTGGCGGTGTAGTATTTACTGCGTAACACGAGGGTGCGAGGGTCAGTGTGAGGCAGTGAGCGAGTGTGGTGTTGCGACCCAACGCTGCCCCCAGGCTTGAAAGAAGCACCGCGCCCGCCACCACCTCCCGCACCCCTGCCGCTGCTGCTGCTGCTGCTGACCCCATGGGCGGCGCCCCGGCCCCTGCTGCCGCGGCGTGAGGCGCCATGGGTCAGTGCCAGTACTGTGCCCGCGCCCCGCTGGGCAACACCGACCAAGAGGGCCTCACCCCGCCCGACGCCTGCCCCCGATCGTCGGGAGTCCGATCCGCTGGACTCAGGCCACAGCAGTGGCGACGAAGCCTGCTGCGTGGGCGCGGGCGTGCACAGCAGCGGGGAGGCGGAGGCGCCGGGTCGTGGCAGCAACAGCAGCGAGTCCTCGGGGAAGTACAGCTTCCGGGGTTCCGTGGGCAGCCTCGGGGAGGAGCGGCAAGCCCTGCACGCCCGCACCGAGGACTGCTTCGCCGACACGCCCGTGTTTGAGGACGAGGAGGAGGAGGAAGCGGGCGACGCGGATACTGAGGACAGCCTGCAACCCCTGCACGGCCTTAACCGCGGCAGGAAGGTGTCGCGGGGCTCCGTCAGCAGCGAGCGGGGCTCCTTCAGCTCCGTGACCTCCGTCAGCATCTTGAAGGCACGCCTGGGCCGCTCCTCTTCCCTCACGGTGCCTGACGACAAGTGCTCCTGCCCAGAGCCCTGCAGCGGCCGCGGCCAGCGCACCGTGTCGCTGCGGCTACCGTGCTCCTACCGAGGCCCTGACGCGGACACCAACCTGCCCACCATCTACGTGGACGATTCGCCGCGGCAGCGTTGTCGCGGCCCGCCGCTCGTCGCTGCGTCGCGCGCTGTCCCTTCTCAGCCTTCCGTCACTGCTGCGGGGGGACGCAGCAGCAGGTCCCGTGCAGGCCGCCGCGCCGCCCAAGCAGCACAAACCCGTGCAAAAGATCCTGCGACAGCCGCGGCGGCGCCACAACACCGTGCGAGGCATCAGTGGCCTGGCTATCGATGGGGGCAGTTCAGCCTCTGGCGGCGCCGCGTGCCCCAACCTGCAGCGCGCACATACCCTGTACTACCCCACGGCGGCAACCATGCGCCACGCCACCACGGCACGGCGCGCCAGGAGCGTGGCCACTTGAACACACACACACACACACACACACACACACACACACACGTGCATACGGTCACGTACACAAGGTCACTGAGGCACACGGGCAGTAAGGGAGGTGAAGGGACGCACAAAAGATACAGTGTGCTGAGCGGGGAGTGGGGGTGGTGGAGGACAAGTGTTGGGCAGCAGCGAGGCGTGAGCGGCGGTGTGAGGGAAGCGGTGCGTTTAGCGTCTTGGTGAAACAGTTTTTGAGAGCATCCATCCATCCAGCCAGGCAGCCAGCCAGGCAGCTAGGTAGCCAGCCAGCCAGGCAGCCAGCCAGCCAGGCAGCCAGCCAACCAGGCAGCCAGGCAGCCAGGCTGCCAGGAACCTAGGCAGCCAGCCAGCCAGCCAGGCAGCTAGGTAGCCAGCCAGCCAGGCAGGCAGCCAGCCAGCCAGCCAGGCAGCCAGCCAGCCAGCCAGGCAGCTAGGTAGCCAGCCAGCCAGGCAGCCAGCCAGCCAGCCAGCCAGGCAGCTAGGTAGCCAGCCAGCCAGGCAGCTAGGTAGCCAGCCAGCCAGGCAGCCAGCCAGCCAGGCAGGCAGCCAGACAGTTAGGTAGCCAGGCAGCCAGGCAGCCAGGCAGAGCGGCGCAGAGATGGATTGTTGTGCATGATTCTCATTTAGCATGTACTACTTTCTTCTCTTTCAGTAACTCTGTAGCACACTTATATAACACTTCTCAAGTCTTAAGTCGTAAGGAACCTTGTAACTCTCTCTCTTGACATATGCAGCTTTGCCTCTCCAGTGTAGTACCTTGGAAGCAACATTTCGTTAGCGCATTAAGCCAACGACTCTAACAAAAATGCAAACAAAGGAAATAACTCTACAACGTAAAGGAAAACAAATAACTCAATGCCTTTTAAAACAAATGAAGGAAAATACACACACACATAAAGCTTTATAAGTGTAGTGAGAGAAGAGTAAATAGGAGATACAGTTCTAGCATGTTACGAGTGGCTGTGGTAGAAAACGAAGTTGCAGACTCGTTGTGAAAGAAAGCACTTCCATTGTTCTCAAGTTCTGATGCATTGTGGGAGGCGAACACCAACCACGAATATTTTATACTATTTTTTCACAGTTAATAAAATAATTAATATATAATGAAAAAAAAAAGTGTGTTTCTGTATTCCTCAGCGCATTAATGAAACGTAAGAAGATTGGGGAAAGAAAAGTGTTGAAAGAGAACAAAGATAAATGAGATAAAAGGATGATAGAAGGAAACCATCAAGTTAATTGTAAAAAAATAAGAAAATAAAAGAAAATGTAAGCAAAATAATGAAAAAAGAAACAAGCACCAAAGACTGAAAATTACATGCTGAAAAAAAGGAAAATGTTAGATTAAAGATAAACATAAATAATATACAACAACAACAATAATAATAATAATAATAATAATAATAATAATAATAATAATAATAATAATAATAATAATAATAATAATAATAATAATAATAATAGTGTGTGTGTGTGTGTGTGTGTGTGTGTGTGTGTGTGTGTGTGTGTGGTACTAGTAACAATAACAGTAATATTGATAATAATGATAATAATAATAATAATAATAATAATAATAATAATAATAATAATAATAATAATAATAATAATAATAATAATAAATAACAATAAAGTAATAATAGTGACAGCAACAATAGTAACAGTAACGATAACAGAATAAAAAAAAAACAATCATAAGAGTAGTAATAAAAATAATAGAAGCAACAACAACAACAACAACAACAACAACAACAAAAACAACAACAACAACAAAAACATATCAACAAACAAAACATAAGAAGAGGAAAATGAAGATTAAGAAGAAGAAGAAGAAGAAGAAGAAGAAGAAGAAGAAGAAGAAGAAGAAGAAAACAACAGCCAATGAACACAAAAACGAAAACTTTTGATACTGAAACCCGGCAAGACAGAACCGCAGACTTTTGCAGCAGCCAGAACCCCACACACACGTAAGTACACACACACACACACACACACACACACACACACACACACACACACACACACACACACACTCCTTATCGCTTCCGTCACGCGCCATTAAGACCACTCCTAGCCACACCAGACACTGTCATTGGCTGGTGAGGACGCCAATCCCCTGCTACCTTCGCCTGGCCTGCCCCTGATGGCCTGGCGAGCTAATCACGTGAATGGGTCGAGAGAAATTAAGACAAAAAGTTACCTGGTGTGTTTCCAGATTTTGCCTCTTAGTGCTTTTGTGGCTAAGTTCGTTCTTGCCCCTAAGGTGGACATTGTAGAGAGCAAGAGCGAGAGCGAGAGAGAGAGAGAGAGAGAGAGAGAGAGAGAGAGAGAGAGAGAGAGAGAGAGAGAGAGAGAGAGAGAGAGAGAGAGAGAGAGAGAGAGAGAGAGATTAAAGAAAAGAATTGCACATTATTATGATTTATATCTTTAAGCTTCACGTTTCTGCTAGGTCAACAGTTCTCTCTCTCTCTCTCTCTCTCTCTCTCTCTCTCTCTCTCTCTCTCTCTCTCTCTCTCTCATCACACCTCACTTAACATTTTCCTCTCGTTAAATCTTGTTAATTTAGTTTTTTCTTACCAATTTTCTTCTTCATCCAATACCGAAAGTGAGGGAGAGAGAGGAGGAGGAGGAGGAGGAGGAGGAGGAGGAGGAGGAGGAGGAGGAGGAGGAGGAGAAAGAGGAGGAGGAGGAGGAGGAGGAGGAGGAGGAGGAAAATTACTGGTGAAAATAATTTGCAGTTTAAATATTTTCTTTTCACATTTCCAGCTGTATTTTTTGTTCCCCCTTTCTCTCTCTCTCTCTCTCTCTCTCTCTCTCTCTCTCTCTCTCTCTCTCTCTCTCTCTCTCTCTCTCTCTCTCTCAACAGCGTCACTTTTACACCACAGAATTCTCCCGCTGTGCTTACGATCCTATGAGGGTTAATCTAATCGCCTTCACAGGGAATCTGATACCATGCAGGAAGGGATTCAAGTCTATAGGGTTCCATAATTACATGAGCATTGAGGGAGCATACCGAAAAGAAAATGGTGCTCGTGTTTGGAAAGAAAATGGATGCTTTGAAAGGGCAGGCTAATGTAAAAGACGGGGAGCGAGTAAGTGTAGACATAAATAATGGTTGTTTTTGTGTAACGGGTGAAAATATTAAATGGCACTGTTGAAAAATGATATATAAGGTAGAAAACTGTTAATGGAATGAATACAATTGGTAGTAGTGGTGTGAAAAGATACTGTTGGAAATAAAATAAAATAAAATTATTAGAAAGTATATAACGAGGCAAATAATTAAAGAAAGGAGAGAATATAAGAAATTACGGAAAAAAATACCATTACTACTGCTACTACTACTACTACTACTACTACTACTACTACTACTACTACTATGCATACACGAGAAATAGCAGAAAAAAACAGAAAATATTACATTTGAAAGAAAGCGAATAAACAGAAGAAACAAAAGAAAAGAAAGGAAACGAAAAATAGATAACGATAATAGATGGGAGGCAGTGAGAGGTGAGAGGAAAAAAAAGATGATGAAGAGAGAAAGATAAAAAACGAAAAAAAAAAAAATTCAGTGGATACTAGAAGATGTTTGAAATATCTTGACTTGCGCCGTTAAGAATTGTAAAAGAGAGAGAGAGAGAGAGAGAGAGAGAGAGAGAGAGAGAGAGAGAGAGAGAGAGAGAGAGAGAGAGAGAGAGAGAGAGAGAGAGAGAGAGAGAGAGAGAGAGAGAGAGAGAGAGAGAGAGAGAGAGAGAGAGAGAGAGAGAGAGCACAAACACAAAAAAAAGAAAGAAAAAAAGATGACAAGTGTTAAACAAACGGAATATTTTGTAAGAGATCTAAAAATAGCTCCAGAGAGAGAGAGAGAGAGAGAGAGAGAGAGAGAGAGAGAGAGAGAGAGAGAGAGAGAGAGAGAGAGAGAGAGAGAGAGAGAGAGAGAGAGAGAGAGAGAGAGAGAGAGAGAGAGAGAGATCACTGTACATAATTCCCCTCTTGAAGACAAACTGTGATGTGTTGCAAGATAAGTAAAGGTGTGACGTGACCAGCATCGCGCAGTATATCCCCCTCGCTTGCAAGAACCACACTGCCTTGCCTCCCACTCCTGCTATCCCCTTTAACACGTCACCGGAAGCCTCAGAGGGCGCGGGGCCAAACTTGTTCCTCTCGACAACTATCTGAAACTTCGGGACGACTTGAAAGATGGTGGTAATTCGGAGATAGATAGATACACACACACACACACACACACACACACACACACACACACACACAGAAAGAAAAAGAAAGAAGAATAAAGAATAAAGAAAGAAAATAAAAACACAAAGAAAAAAAGGAGAAAGAAAGATATGAGCAAAGTAAATGGATTAATAAATGAATAAATACAAATAAATATACAAAGGTGGTTGTAATTCGAAAACTGATACACACACACAAAAAAAAGAAAATAGAGAAACAAAGGAGAAACATCTAAAAAAATAAAAAAATAACTAATAGAAATAAATAAATAAAATAAAGATGGTGATAATTCGAACACACACACACACACACACACACACACACACACACACACACACACACACACACACACACATGGAAAGGAAAACCGCAAAAAAGTGACTTGGGTAAAAAAAAAAAAAATAAATAAAAATAAATATATATATATATATATATATATATATATATATATATATATATATATATATATATATATATATATATATATATATATATATATATATATATATATATATATATATATATATATATATATATATATATATATATATATATATATATATATATATATATATATATATATATATAAAGAAAAAGAAAAAAAAGGAACTAGAAAAACAATGTAGAAAAGTCAAGTCAAAGAGGAAATCAACAAACACAGATAAAATGAAGGAGGTACAAAAAGAAAAACGTAAAAAAAAGAATAAGTAAATTAAAAGTTGACGAGCGAGAAAATGAAAAGAAAAATGAAACACGCATAAAAAAAACAGACAAAAAAAGACGAAAAAAATATAGAAAAAAGTAAAAAAAAAAAAAAGAAAATATGGAATCAACATAGATAAGACAAAAAAAAAAAAAAAGAAAAAAATGAAAAAAAAAAAAACAAAATCGACAATATTTTACAGGAAATAAATAAGACTGTACAAATTATGATAAAAAGTGAGAAAAAAACTATATTTAGACAAAGATAAGAATAGATTAAAAAAGAAATTAGTAAATGATGCAAGAATTGTTTGTGTGTGCTGTGTGTGTGTGTGTGTGTGTGTGTGTGTGTGTGTGTGTGTGTGTGTGTGTGTGTGTGTGTGTGTGTGTGTGTGTGTGTGTGTGTGTGTGTGTGTGTGTGTGTGTGTGTGTGTGTATTGCGTATTAGTTCTCAAGTATTGGAATATTCCGATAACCCCTCTCTCTCTCTCTCTCTCTCTCTCTCTCTCTCTCTCTCTCTCTCTCTCTCTCTCTCTCCACGTAATCATTAAATCCAACAAGCCTGGCGGGAATAAATCAGAGACAAATGAAAGAGAGTAAGATAAAGAGTAAAAGTAAGAGAAAGCAGAGCAAAAAGTAAACAAAAATAAAGAAATGAAGAAAATAAGTGACCGGAAAGGATTAAAGAAAGAAAAAAAGAAAAAAAGAAAATCGTCACTCCACTTCACGTCCATTTACAGAGAGAGAGAGAGAGAGAGAGAGAGAGAGAGAGAGAGAGAGAGAGAGAGAGAGAGAGAGAGAGAGAGAGAGAGAGAGAGAGAGAGAGAGAGAGAGAGAGAGAGAGAGAGAGAGAGAGAGAGAGAGAGAATAAATTTATAAGTACGAAGAAAAGGAGGAGGAGGAGTAGGAAAAAAATAAGAGAAAAATGATAAATAGGAGAAAAGACTGAAGGAGGAGGAGGAGAAGGAGGAGGAAGAGGAGGAGGAGAATAAAAGGAAGATAAAAACAGTGATAAAAACAGAAATTAACTCAAAGCAAAAACTAAAGAAAAGGAAGAGAAGAAGAGAAAGGAGACAATAAGGAGGTGGAGAAGGAAACGAAGGAAAACAAGAAAAGAAAAGAAAGAAAAGAAAAATGAAAACAGAAGAGCTAAAGATGAAGAAGAAAACAAATAAAAAAGAAGAGAAGAAGAGAACGAGGAAGACGAAGAAGAGGAAGAGGTGGAGGAGGAGGAAGTGGAAGAGGAGGAAAAAGAAAGACAAGAAAAAACGATGAAAAGAGAGAGAAAAAAACTCATGGGTAAAACTGAAGAAGAAAAGGAAGAAAAAGAAAAAGAAGAAGAAGAAGAAGAAGAAGAAGAAGAAGAAGAAGAAGAAGAAGAAGAGGAAGAAGAAGAAGAAGAAGAAGAAGAAGAAGAAGAAGAGAACGAGGAAGATGAAGATGTGGATGAGGAGGAGGTGGAGAGGAGATAGTAACCTCCATGAACTCTCTCTCTCTCTCTCTCTCTCTCTCTCTCTCTCTCTCTCTCTCTCTCTCTCTCTCTCTCTCTCTCTCTCTCTCTCTCTCTCTCTCTCACTCCACCTGGATATGCGCGCCGGCTGGACTACTTTAAGAGGGGGGAGAGGGAGAGGGAGAGAAAGAGGGAGAGAGAGAGAGAGAGAGAGAGAGAGAGAGAGAGAGAGAGAGAGAGAGAGAGAGAGAGAGAGAGAGAGAGAGAGAGAGAGAGAGAGAGAGAGAGAGAGAGAGAGAGAGAGAGAGAGAGAGAGAGAGAGAGAGAGAGTAGTGGTATCCTCTGTTTAGTTTTGGGAGGGACCGTGTGTGTGTGTGTGTGTGTGTGTGTGTGTGTGTGTGTGTGTGTGTGTGTGTGTGTGTGTGTGTGTGTGATGGTTTCGTCAATATCTTTCTATTTTTATCTATTTATCTATCTATATACCTATCTATTTATCTGTTTGTCTTCATATCGACCTATCTATCTATCTATCTATCTATTTATTTATCCATCTATCCGT
Source organism: Scylla paramamosain (assembly GCF_035594125.1). Taxonomy (NCBI): domain Eukaryota; kingdom Metazoa; phylum Arthropoda; class Malacostraca; order Decapoda; family Portunidae; genus Scylla; species Scylla paramamosain. Next base: position 8,892,517 of record NC_087191.1, read on the forward strand.
CTATCTATCGAAGTGTAAGGAATGGAATACAAAACACAGAGAGTGGAATGCAGAAAAGTGTTAGAGTAGATATTGAACGAATGCAGAAGAGGAAATCGATTGGAAAATTTGGAGAGAGAGAGAGAGAGAGAGAGAGAGAGAGAGAGAGAGAGAGAGAGAGAGAGAGAGAGAGAGAGAGAGAGAGAGAGAGAGAAAGCAAACCCGCCTCACCTTGGCTCATTTCCACACTTCAGCAAAGAGTAATGAGGCTCACTAATTAATGAAAACTAATGTTGCTACTTATAGTTCCTCTCTTACTTTTATTTTTTATGACATGAAAAAAAATAAAAAAAAAATGTACTAATACTAATACTGTCTCGTATATATCACTAACACTGGTATTTATTTATTTGTATCATCTAATCTAACTTAACCTAACCTAACCTAACCTAACCTAACCTAACCTAACCTAACGTAACTTAACCCAAACTAGGTTAAACTAACATAATCTAACCCAACCTAACCTAACTCAATCCAACCCAGTCTAACCTAACCTAACCTAACCTAACCTAATATATCTATATCTCTCTCTCTCTCTCTCTCTCTCTCTCTCTCTCTCTCTAAATAAATAAATAAATAAATAAATAAATAAATAAATAAATAAATAAATGTGGTACTAATGACATATAGGAACAATGATCAATACACTGTCAAGAAAAGAAAAGTCGTATTTTTATTTACATTCCAGATAATTCAGTTTGTTTTCCACATCACAGGTACTTTAAAAGGTAATCAAGAATTCTCTTTTACCTGTAAAGTTACCTGGAAAAATAATTGAGTGCAGAGGTACACAGAGATTACCTGAGATAGCACGTAAAGTAATTAATTAAGGTGATACGAGAGGTGAATAGGTAAGATTCTAACCACACACACACACACACACACACACACACACACACACACACACACACACACACACACACACACACGTGCGCTTCGCTAACTTTAGTCGACACCAAAAAAAGTAACTTCTATCAAACTATATAAAAAAAATAATAAAAATTCAAAAGTTTGGTTTGGGTTAGAAACGAAAGACTTAGAAAAAAAGAGAGAGAAAAAAGTTTACCATTTAATAAAACTTCTCTGAAAAAAAAAGAAGAAAAAAAGGTGACTAGAGTACGGTAATCCTCTCTCTCTCTCTCTCTCTCTCTCTCTCTCTCTCTCTCTCTCTCTCTCTCTCTCTCTCTCTCTCTCTTTTCTGGGGCATGGTTTCTAGGTAGGATTAAAATAGGCTTAACACTGCAGAAGGAGGAGGAGGAGGAGAAGGAGGAGGAGGAGGAGAAGGAGGAGGAGGAGGAGGAGGAGGAGGAGGAGGAGGAAGAAGAAGAGAAGGAGGAGGAGGAATACGGAGGAAAACAACAACATACCTTTCGGCTGCTGCTGAGAGACAAGCGTGAATAAGGACATGAGGAGGAGGAGGAGGAGGAGGAAGAGGAGGAAGAGGAGGAGGAGGAGGAGGAAGAGGAGGAGGAGGAGGAGGAGAGTAATTTGTGAGAAAGGTACAAACGCCTGGGTTTATAAAATGGCCAGACAACAAGGTCGAAAGTCACTCACTGTTGCATTGTGGGTAAGGCTTAGTGTGTGTGCGTGTAGTAGTAGTAGTAGTAGTAGTAGTAGTAGTAGTAATAGTAGGCAAGAAATGACCTCGTTATCCATAATATTGAATACATTGTCAACACTGCTTTCAAAGGATTCAGAGGCGAGTGGTTAGGTCCTCTTGATGATTTTCCCCTTTGACTTTCCAGAACACTTGTTAAACGTTCACATTAATCATGACAACTCCCTTCAAAACCCCAGTAACTTCCACCAGACCCCGTGACACTCTTGAAAACCCCCATTACCACTTACTGGAACCTCTCTTACTACCACCAGAATCACAAAAAAACACCCTTAAAAAGCAAAAATTACATC
>NC_087191.1:8916966-8929466 GCF_035594125.1 Scylla paramamosain
AAAGGGAGGAGTAAGAGCAATGACGGGAGAGGAGGGGAGAGGAGGGGAGAGGGGGAGAGGGGGGAGTGGGATGACAGGGGAGGGTGTTAGGTATGAGGGAGGAAATGAAACAATGTCAGCTATGAGAGAGAGAGAGAGAGAGAGAGAGAGAGAGAGAGAGAGAGAGAGAGAGAGAGAGAGAGAGAGAGAGAGAGAGAGAGAGAGAGAGAGAGAGAGAGAGAGAGAGAGAGAGAGAGAGAGAGAGAGAGAGAGAGAGAGAGAGAGATTTATTTGGTCTATTCCTGAAAGTTTGTGAAAGAGAGAGAAAGAAAAAAAAAGATACTAAATTTTGGAAAGAAAGATGATTTAATTCTACGAAAATTATTAGTTATGAAAGATTCCTGTTTCCTCACTCTCTCTCTCTCTCTCTCTCTCTCTCTCTCTCTCTCTCTCTCTCTCTCTCTCTCTCTCTCTCTCTCTCTCTCATTCCCAAACAAGTTATCATTAATTGAGAAATATAAAAGAAGACACACTGAACAAATTAAACAATCAAGAGATAAATAATGAAGGGGGAGGAGGAGGAGGAGGAGGAGGAGGAGGAGGAGGAGGAGGAGGAGGAGGAGGAGAGGAGGAGGAGGAGGAGGAGGAGGAGGACAGCTAAATCTTCCTCCTTTCCTTCTCACATTCTCAGAAAAAGCTATTGCCTTAGAGAGAGAGAGAGAGAGAGAGAGAGAGAGAGAGAGAGAGAGAGAGAGAGAGAGAGAGAGAGAGAGAGAGAGAATATTTACCTCTCAATGTAAATACAAGAGTAAGGTCCACTCTCTCTCTCTCTCTCTCTCTCTCTCTCTCTCTCTCTCTCTCTCTCTGACCCCCTTCCCTCCCTCCCCACTTTATCGTGACGAGCTGAGGTGCGCGAGACGTCAATAATTGGCTCGTTCTGCGCAGGTATGGATAGAGGTTGTCCTTGTTCCATCCCCCCCCTCTCTCTCTCTCTCTCTCTCTCTCTCTCTCTCTCTCTCTCTCTCTCTCTCTCTCTCTCTCTCTTTCACATACACTAATCCATTAAACTTTAAAGGTCATTTCGAACGTTGTAAATATTGGTGCACACACACACACACACACACACACACACACACACACACACACACACACACACACACACACACACACACGAACAACAGCTAAGTCTGCCAAAAGAAAAAAAATGTTATGAAAAAATCGTTAGGAACAAACAAACTGAAGATAACTGTGTGTGTGTGTGTGTGTGTGTGTGTGTGTGTGTGTGTGTGTGTGTGTGTGTGTGTGTGTGTGTGTGTGTGTGTGTGTGTGTGTGTGTGCGATAAATACATTCTTCACATTTCACGGCTGAATGAGATGTTTCTCTCTCTCTCTCTCTCTCTCTCTCTCTCTCTCTCTCTCTCTCTCTCTCTCTCTCTCTCTCTCTCTGAAATACTCTTAACTCTTTCTTTTCCTTTTATTTATTCGTCTTTTCACAATTTTTCGTTCTCTACTCTATTCTCTTTTATTGTTATCTTTTATCCTCTCTTTATCATCTCCTTTTCCTTTCGTCATAGTTTATCTCTTAATTGTGTCTCCCTTCATCTCTTCATTTCTTCCCCTCTTCTATTTTTTGTTTATCTTGCATCATTATCCTTTTTATCACTTTCTCTTTCTTTACCTGTCATCTTTACTTTCGCTTTCTTTCTTACTCTTACTTTCAGAGAGAGAGAGAGAGAGAGAGAGAGAGAGAGAGAGAGAGAGAGAGAGAGAGAGAGAGAGAAACAATAACTAAATGTACCGCAATCAAAAGTAACGGGGGATGGATAGCTCTCTCTCTCTCTCTCTCTCTCTCTCTCTCTCTCTCTCTCTCTCTCTCTCTCTCTCTCTCTCTCTCTCTCTCTCTTTTAGCCTTGACGTTGTGCCTTCCATCTCCCGCTACTCACGACCCACACACACACACACACACACACACACACACACACACACACACACACACACAGAGAAACACACAGAAACACACACACACACACACACACACACACACACAGAAAGCAGAACTGTATGTGTGTGTGTGTGTGTGTGTGTGTGTGTGTGTGTGTGTGTGTGTGTCAGATGGAATGTGTGTATATATTCATGCTCTCTCTCTCTCTCTCTCTCTCTCTCTCTCTCTCTCTCTCTCTCTCTCTCTCTCTCTCTCTCTCTCTCTCTCTCTCTCTCTCTCTCTCTCTCTATCTTACGTTGGTATTTTCCCTGTTTTCAATGAACACCACCACCACCGCTCTCTCTCTCTCTCTCTCTCTCTCTCTCTCTCTCTCTCTCTCTCTCTCTCTCTCTCTCTCTCTCTCTCTCTCTCTCTCTCTCTCTCACCACTACCACAACAAACATCCACAAAAACGACAACAACAACAAGTCACCACACACACACACACACACACACACACACACACACACACACTGAAGGCCGCGCACTTAAGACTCTCACCAGCACCGCCACACACACTCACACACACACACACTCACTCGCTCTCCTCCCCACACACTGTAGCTTCCACTCAGCCACACTTCCTAGAGGGACTTTCCACGCCTCTCCATCCACGCCTCTCCCCCTCCCTCTTCCGGGCGAGGAGGAGGAGAGAGAGAGAGAGAGAGAGAGAGAGAGAGAGAGAGAGAGAGAGAGAGAGAGAGAGAGAGAGAGAGAGAGAGAGAGTGAGAGACAGTGAGAGAGAGTGGCGCCGTGTCCACTTTTCTCGAGGTTATAACGAAACCACAAGATATTTGGTGGAGAAATAATCCATTGAACCACATTTTGCGGAAGTGCGTGCGTGCGTGCGTGCGTGTGTGTGTGTGTGTATGTGTCCTCCACGTCCACGCTGCCTGTGTCCGTGTGTCCCTCCCTCCCTCACTCCCTCAGTCCCTCCCTCACTGCCTCCCTCCCTCAGTGAACCAGTAACTCACTCACTCACGCTCCCTGCAGTGCCTGTCTGAAGGAGGGCGTGTGGGCAGTGTGTGTGTGTGTGCCGCGGCGCCCTGGCTGGAAGAGTGGTGCAGTGGTGGCGCGTGTAGTGTGACAGTGCCGCCCACAGATCCAAGAGTGCTGGGACGATCAGAGGTGCAGAAACATAAGAGAAGGTGCCGCAAGACAGAACCAGTGAGGAATAACGTAGCGAAGGTGGAGTGATAGCAAACCAGTGACAGAAAACGGTGATAAGGTGCCACGAGACGTCAAATTTGCTAGAAAACAGAGCCAGAGGTGCCGCAGGACTCGAAAGGTGCCAGGAAACGGAGATAAAGGTCACAAAAATCATAGTTAACAGTGCCGCGAGACCAAACAGGTGCCGGAAAACGCGTCCAAAAGTGCCGGAAGAAGTCCCACAAACGGTAGCTAAACGTATCAGAAAAATAAGTAAATATATAAATAAATAAAACATAAACAAAGACGCCAGGAAAACCCAAAAGGTACCAAAAATAACGTCAACAAAGGTACCAGCAAACCCCAAAGGTAACAAAACACATCAACAACAGTGCCACCAAACATAGCTACCAAATAACCGTCAACAGATACACCACAAGGCCTCACAGAGCAAAAGAACAGAGGTAAGACTGCTACAGAACCCCAACACGTTCCAGAACCTCGAAACAAACGTGCCAAAATGACATTCCATCCTGCAGTGTTCAACCTGACAGTGGTGGACCCATCTTTGTACCCCGGGCTGCATGGGGCACAACACCCGTTCTTCCAGGCCCCAGCGCAGCCACAGAACCCACACCTGCCTCCACACCTGCCCAACCGAGTCCCCGGAGCGCCCCCTGGAGGACTCCCTAGCCAGCATCTGGAGGGCGGGGCAGAGGACACGCATTTTCAGACTTTTGTGCACTCCTTACCGTCTGAGCTCCAGGGCCCCATCGCCTTCAGGAATGACACACAGCAGGCGCCCTTCGGTAAGCCACGCCCTGTCATTCCACGCCTCGCCATCCCCGCCATCAGTAATTCTACCTTCGTCCAGTTACCTGTGAGTACCTGTGTGTGTGTGTGTGTGTGTGTGTGTGTGTGTGTGTGTGTGTGTGTGTGTGTGTGTGTGTGTGTGTGTGTGTGTGTGTGTGTGTGTGTGTTGTTGTTGTTGTTGTTGTCTTTCATGCTTTTCTTTATTTGTTTTTTCATTATTGTTTTATTGTTTATTATTGATTTTTTTATTGTTGTTTGTTGTTGTTGTTGTTGTTGTTGTTGTTGTTGTTGTTGTTGTTGTTGTTGTTGTTGTCTTTCCCTTTCATTCTCTTTTCTTGTTTATTTTCTTCATTATTATTTTACTATTTATCATTAATTGCTATTTTATTGTTCTTGTTATTATTATTGTTATTGGCCTTCTTCTTCTTCTTCTTCATCTTCTTCTTCTTCTTCTTCTTCTGATTATCATTTTACTGCTATTTTTATCATTGTCATTCTCTTTTTCTTCTTTTTCTTATTTTCTTCTTTTCTTTTTCACTTTTTATTATTATTATCTATCACTTTAATTTTTTCTCCTTGTCTGTTTCTCATTCTTTTCGTTTTGTTTCATTTTCTTCTCTTTGGTTCGACTTTTTGTAATTTTCAACTGATTCCTTTCCCTTGCTTTCTTATTTATTTATTTATTTATTTATTTATTTATTCGTATGTATGTTATCACCACATTTTTCCGTTTATCATCGTTATTTATTTCTCTTCGGTTTCCTTGTTTTCTTTATTTCTTTACTTAATTTCTTTTGCTTGTTCATCTTTTTATCAATTTTCATTTTTTTTTCATTCTTTCTTTCCTTTTCATTTTATTTTCTCTCAGTATTGATTCTTTTTATCTCCTTTCGTTTTGTTTCGTATTTTTTCATTTTTTTTTTCACATTTCGCCAAAAACTATTATTTCCTTTATATTTCATTCCGTTTTATTATTTTTTTTGTTTATTTTTTTGTTTTATTTTGTTTTTACTCTCTCTCTCTCTCTCTCTCTCTCTCTCTCTCTCTCTCTCTCTCTCTCTCTCTCTCTCTCTCTCTCTCTCTCTCTCTCTCTCTCTGAACTCGAAAATATATAAATTATCGTCATTCTCTCTGATGATCCACTCTCCTCCTCCTCCTCCTCCTCCTCCTCCTCCTCCTCCTCTTCTCTCCCCCTTCCCTTTCTCCTTTATCTCCACTCTTCCAAAACGTTCCTTCTGCCACACCTCCTCTTCCTCTCTCCCTTCCTTCCTTCCTTCCTACCTTCCTACCTTCCTTCCTTCCTTTCTCCTCCTCCTCCTCCTCCTCCTCCTCCTTCTCATTCAGTGCCTTGTCGCTCATCAGCATCATTATCATCGCATATTTTTTTCATTATCTTTTATTTCCTCCTCCTCCTCCTCTTTCTTCTTCTCCTCCTCCTTCTCTCCTACTCCTCCTCCTCTCTCCTTTCACTGTCTTGTTTCTCATCATTTTCATTATCATGCCAATTTTTCTCTTCTTTCTCTACTCCGCCTCCTCCTCCTCCTCCTCCTTCTCCTCCTCCTCCTCCTCTTCCTCCTCCTCCTCCTCCTCCTCCTCTTCAATCAGTACCTTGATGCTGTAACTGCTGACCTATATATCAAGATAGATACATCCGTGACCTGCATATGAGAGAGAGAGAGAGAGAGAGAGAGAGAGAGAGAGAGAGAGAGAGAGAGAGAGAGAGAGAGAGAGAGAGAGAGAGAGAGAGAGAGAGAGAGAGAGAGAGAGAGAGAGAGAGAGAGAGAGAGAGAGAGAGAGAGAGAGAGAGAGAGAGAGAGAGAGATTAATATCCACTGGCCACATGAATATTCAGACAAACAGACAGACAGACAGACAGATAGACATATACACACAGACAGACAGACAAACAGACAGACAGAGATATACACAAAGACACAGAGACAGGTAGACAAAAGACAGACAAACAGACAACAAAAACTACTACTACTACTACTACTACTACTACTACTACTACTACTACTACTACTACTAAACACTGTAAACAAATCATCCTTTGACACACCGAACTAAACAAGACAAAGATAGATAGATAGACAAAACAAACAGACAGACAGACAAAACTGAATGACCGCAAATTAATCAGGTGAAGGAGAGAGGAGTCGGGGAGGCAAGGCGTGGGAAAGAGACATGATATAAATGAGGCCAACATGACGAACGGAAGGGAAGAAAATGACCAGGCAGGGAAGGAAATGACTTTGGGATGACATTGCGTGTTCAGTACCAGGGAAGGTGAAATGGAGAAAGGGTTAAACTCAGTACGTGACACGGCGTTGGTTTGGTTTTTGTTAGATATGTTGTTGTGAGGTTGAATGAAGTGTTTGTGGTAACGAAAGTAAAAATGACGTATAATATTGATTTTTTCTACTGTTTTGTATCTTTTAACCCTTTTTCTGATATTGATAGTAAGATTAATTTGGTGTTATTGGAGATGCCATTGTGGGATTTAATTAAAGTGGTGTTTGTGGTGACGAAAGATAAAAACGACGTATAATAATTTTTCTACCGTTTTGTATCTTTTTATTCTCTTCCTCATATTGATAGGTAGCTTTGGTGTTGCTGAAGATGTCATTGCGAGGTTAAATTAAGTGTTTGTGGTGATGGAAGTTGAAAATTACGTATACTAATGATTTTTCTACTGTGTTTTCTCTTTTTTACTCTTTTCCTGATATTGATTGGTAAGATTACTTTGTTTTTATTGAAGATGTCGTTGTGAAGTCAAATTAACGTCATATTTGTGGGAATGAAATAAAAAAAAAATCACTATTATTTACTTCACTGTCTCGTCCTTTTTTTTTATCTTTTCTTGATATTGATATGTGAAATTACTTTGGTTTTATTCACGGTGTCATTGTGAGATTGAATTAAAATGTTTGTTGCAGGGCGCGGTTAAAAATCATATCTTTTTATTCTTCCTCTACTGTTTCGTCTCAGTTTTTACTCTTTTCTATCTCTTAATTGACTGTACGAATTTTAGCGATGTTCCTGACAACGAAAGGGTTAAAAAGTAGATCAAAATATTGTAAATTCTAAGATGTTGTTTGTGGTGATGAAAGTTAAAAAAATCTCTATTAGTTTTTCCTCTTCTGTTTCATCTCTATTTACTCTTTTCCTTACATTAACAGGTGCTTTTGTATTTAGTCTTAACTGTAGATGCCTTTCTAAAATTATATTAAGATGTTATTGTGGATGAGATAAAAAAAATAACTTCTTTTAATTCTTCCTTTAATTTTTTTTTCACTCTTCTGTTTCCAATAATAGGTGGTTTTATTTAATCTTTATTGCAGATGCCACAAAAAATCAGTCTATTATGATGTTTCTAAGTTTAAAAAAATTCATTTATCTTTTTTTTCATCTCCTTTTACTCTTCTTCTCTCAATTGGGTGATTTTACAAAGGTTCCCAGTTGTCTCTCGCAGTAAAAGGGTTAAGAGTAGATAAATAAATGAGTAATTAGTTGATGATAAGTAAAGATGAGAAAGATAGTGAACGAGGGAATGGCGGAGGGAGATAGATAAGCAAGGAAGGAAAGGAGCAGAAAGGAGAGTATGAACTAAATAGATAAAAAAGTAACAGCTTCTATTAACTGAGAAGGAAGGAAGGGCTGAAGAGGAAATGATAAATAAAAGAAGAAAAAAAAATGCAGGAATTAAATCATATAAACTGAAAGACAGAACGAAGGAAATAAGAAAAAAAAAAACAAGCTGGAAACAAAAAGAAGAAAGAAAAAAACAAAACAAAACAAAACAGACTCAAATAACAAATAAAAAAAATAAAGAACTGGAAAAAAGAAACAAAGAAAACACTAAATAAACAAAAGAAAAAAGATAATGAAAGAAAGACAAAGAAAAGAAGAAGATTAACAATTACGCAACAAAATAAATAAGAAAATAACGGAGGACGAAAAAAAAAAGAGGAGGAAGAGGAGGAAGAGAAAGAAGAACGGGAAGAGGAGGAGGAAGAGGAGGAGGAGGAGGAAGAAATAAAATAAAAAGAAAAAGATCAAATTGTCTTTCCGATACTGTGTCAGGGTCAAGATGGAGAGAAAAGGAGGGAAGGAAGGAGGGAAGAAAGGAAGGAAGGAGGGAAGGAGGGAAGGAGGGAAGGAAGGAGGGAAGGAGGGAAGGAGGAAAGGAATGCTGATCATTAGCAATAAGAAAGCATTCAAGGTTCTCTCTCTCTCTCTCTCTCTCTCTCTCTCTCTCTCTCTCTCTCTCTCTCTCTCTCTCTCTCTCTCTCTCTCTCTCTCTCTCTCTTTACGTCTTAATAAATTGCTTCTAGATTATTATTTCTGCATTAATTTATCCTCTTCTTTCTCCTCCTCCTCCTCCTCCTCCTCCTCCTCCTCCTTCATCTATTTATTCTTATTGTCATCATTATCATCATTTTATAAGAGTATTATTATTAATTTATCATCAACTGTATCATTATGTTTATTATTTTTTCCTCCTCCTCCTCCTCCTCCTCCTCCTTGTTCTTGTTCTCCTCTTTTTCTTCTACTTCACTTTTTTCCTCTTCTTTCCTCTATTTTCTTTTTCTTTTCTTCTTCTTTCTTCTTCTTTTTCTTCTTTTCCTTTCCACTTCTTCGTCTTCTTTCCTCTGTTGTTGTTGTTGTTGTTGTTGTTGTTGTTGTTGTTGTTGTTGTGTTCGCTTTTTCCTTCTTTCCTCTCTTCTTGTTCTTGTTCTTATGATTGTTCTTGTCCACCTTCTCCTCCTCCTCCTCCTCCTCCTCCTCCTCCTCCTCCTCCTCCTCCTCTTCCTCCTCCTCTTCCTCCTCCTCCTCCTTCAAACTATAGGATATTTGCATTCTTTGGTTTATTTATGTTTTTTTTTTCCCTCTCAAGGTCAGGCCAGGTGTGTCCTCTCATCACACACCCTAGCTGGGTCACCTGCCGCGCCACACCTTCCTTCGCCCTTCCCCTCAACCGCCCCTCCCACCCCCTCTCACCTCACCCCTCTATCTTTCCTTCATTCCCTTCCTTTCCTTCCTCTCATTCTTCTTATCTTCTTTCCTTATTTTCTTTCGTTTCCTTCATCCATTCACTCATTCATCTCCTCTCTCATCTTATCTCTCTGTCTTTCCTTCATTCCCTTCCTTTCCTTCCCCTCATTCCTCTTCCTTATTCTTCTTCCTTTCCTTCATTCCTTCACTCATTCATCTTCTCTCTCCCCTTATCTCTCTATCTTTCCTTCATTCCCTTCCTTTCCTTCCCCTCACTCCCCTTTCTTCACGATTTCCTTTTATTCTCCTTCCCTCTCATTCATCTTCTCATTCTCTTCTCTCATTTTTCCCTTATTCTTTTCTCCCGTTCATTTCATCCCTCTCCTTTCCTTTCACTTCCTTTCCTCACATTTCTTCCTTCTCCCTTCCCCTCCTTCCTCTCGCACTCCCCTCTTCTCATATCTCTCCTTTCATTACACGCACACACACACACACATACTACTACTACTACTACTACTACTACTACTACTACTACTACTACTACTACTACTACTTCAATTACCTTATATGTACTTTGAATGATAATAAAATAATGATAATAATGATGATATGGATGAATGTACAGGATTTCAACGCTTACAGATACGAATCCAAGCTAAAGAATTGGCGATTAAGAGGCCAGTAAGAAGTATAATAATTATTCTGCAATGAAAAAAAAGATGAAATAAAATAAAGAATGGAATAAAACGGAATAAATGAATAAAAAAAAGAGGGAAAGAAAAAAACTGATGAACTAAAAAAATATTGATGGTAATATGAGAAACAAAAAAGATGATGGTGAGAGAGAGAGAGAGAGAGAGAGAGAGAGAGAGAGAGAGAGAGAGAGAGAGAGAGAGAGAGAGAGAGAGAGAGAGAGAGAGAGAGAGAGAGAGAGAGAGAGAGAGAGAGAGAGAGAGACAGAGAGAGACAGACAGACAGACAGACAGACAGACAGACAGACAGACAGACAGACAGACAGACAGAGGGAGAGAGAATGTAAAGAGGATAAAGAGATGAAGGAGAGAAGGAGAGAAGGAGAGAAGGAGAGAAGGAGATGCCTCGCCCTTAAGATGAGTAACACATGAGGGCGTGGCAACAGAATGAGGAGGAGGAAGAGGAGGAGGAGGAGGAGGAGGAGGAGGAGGAGGAGGAGGAGGAGGAGGAGGAGGTGGAGGAGGAGGTGGAGGTATTTTTTCCCGCCTGTCTGACGTGGCAGAAGTTTTTGTTTACATAATAACGAAGAAGAAAATGGGATGGATGTTTTGAGAATTCTGAAATTATTGGAGAGTAAGAATATATATAATCATCCTCTCTCTCTCTCTCTCTCTCTCTCTCTCTCTCTCTCTCTCTCTCTCTCTCTCTCTCTCTCTCTCTCTCTCTCTCTCTCTCTCCCTTGAAATTCCTTAACAGTTATATTCAAGATGGACTAGAGACAAAGAGACAGACAGACAGACAGACAGACAGACAGACAGATAGACAGACAGAAGTACACAGACAGAAGTATAAACAGCCACGCACAGATAGACAGACACAAACAGCCATTGACAGACAGATAGGTAGTGGCAAGACAGACCAACAACTACATACAGACAGACAGACAGACAGACAGAAAACAGATTTAAGAGCAACTGACAGATGGACAGACAGATAGACAGGAAAAAAGAAAGAAAAAATGAAAGAAAGAAAAGAAAGAAAAGAAAGGGAAAGAAAGAAAGAGACAAGGAGATAGAAAGACATAGACAGACAAAGACAGACAGACAAACACACAGACAGACGAACAAACATAAACAATTTCAAATCGATAAATAAACAAACACACATACAAAAAAATCACAAACAAACGAACACACAAACATTAAAAAACAAACAGACACACACAGACAACAAACAGACAGGCAGACAGACAAACAAACAAACACAAACAAACAAACAAATGCTCCAATTAAGCACCCAACAAACATTGGGTATATTAGTATGCACACACACACACACACACACACACACACACACACACACACACACACACACACACACACACACACACACACACAAACCTTCAAATACCCACGTACACACACACACACACACACACACACACACACACACACACACACACACACACACACAAACCTTCAAATACCCACGTACACACACACACACACACACACACACACACACACACACACACACACACACACACACACACACACACACACACACACATACAAACAAGACAAAAAACATGATAAAAATATAACAAGCAATTCTCTTTTTTTCCCTCTTCCTTTTATTGCTATTATTATCTATTGTCCTTCTCTTCCTCTCTTTATTCCCCTTTTTTTTTCCTTTTATAATTTACACGTATATTTATTATCATTATTATTATCGTTATTGTTATTATGGTATTGTTTATTGTCCTTTTAATCTTTTTTCTTTTTTTCTTTTTTGTTTTGTTTCTCATTGTCTTTCCTTCTTTCTATTTCCTTTTGTTTTGTTAATTTTTGTGTCTATTTTCTTTATTCACCTTTTGCAATCCTGTGTTGTACTTCCTTTGTTTTTCTTTCTGTCTGTCTGTCTGTTTGCTTGTCTGTCTGTCTGTCTATAAATTTATCTACTTATTTATCGATCTGTTTGTGTGTCTGTATTCTCTCTCTCTCTCTCTCTCTCTCTCTCTCTCTCTCTCTCTCTCTCTCTCTCTCTCTCTCTCTCTCTCTCTGTATCCCTATTTCTATTCATCTTCTCTCTTGTCAGTTTTAATTATTCTTTTCATTCCTTCATTTCCTTCCTTTATCAAGGTTTCTCGTCTTTCACTCCTTCCCTCTCCTCGCTCTCCCCACACTGACCCCGAAACGTGATGGGAACTCAAACGTCTCTCTCTCTCTCTCTCTCTCTCTCTCTCTCTCTCTCTCTCTCTCTCTCTCTCTCTCTCTTGCTCTACTCTTTATGTCTAACTCTATCTAACATGCATTAAATCACACACACACACACACACACACACACACACACACACACACACACACACACACACACACACAGGGAGTAAACAGAGCAAGGTGACTGTGTGTGTGTGTGTGTGTGTGTGTGTGTGTGTGTGTGTGTGTGTGTGTGTGTGTGTGTGTGTGTGTGTGTGTGTGTGTGTGTGTGAAAGAGAGAGAGAGAGAGAGAGAGAGAGAGAGAGAGAGAGAGAGAGAGAGAGAGAGAGAGAGAGAGAGAGAGAGAGAGAGAGAGAGAGAGAGAGAGAGAGAGAGAGAGAGAGAGAGAGAGAGAGAGAGAGAGAGAGAGAGAGAGAGAGTCAAGATGATACTTCAAGTCTTACTGAATAAAAAATAAAAAAAACAAAAAATCCAAAAACCAGAGAAACGTTGCCACATCTTCAGAGAGAGAGAGAGAGAGAGAGAGAGAGAGAGAGAGAGAGAGAGAGAGAGAGAGAGAGAGAGAGAGAGAGAGAGAGAGATTACACGTGCCACCTCACTCACTTCACTGTTCAATTTTCGCTCAGGTATTCATGGTAAGAAAAATGAAGAAAAATAAAAATAAATGA
>NC_087191.1:8951966-8961966 GCF_035594125.1 Scylla paramamosain
TTTCTTGTTTTTCCATTTTCTTTTTTTCTTATTACTTATTTTCTTTGTTTTTTTCCTTTACATTTCAGTGGTTCCTTTATTTCTCTTTTTTGCTTCAATAGTTTTTACTTATTTCATCTTTTTTTATATTTTTCTGTTTTCTTTATATTTCACTACTTCCTTTCCTGTTATTTATTTTTCGCTTTCAACTTTCTTCTTTCCTTGTTTCCCTTTTCATTGTTTTATCGTTGCCCGTTTTCTTTATTTCCTTCCCCTTATTATTTTCTTGATTTCACCTTTCTCTTTCTTCTATCTTTTCTTTGTCTTTGTTTTTCCTTTCCTTCTTTTCCTGTTTTTTCCTTTCCTTTCCTTCCTTGTTTTCTTCGTATTTCACAATTTTCTTCAGCTTTATTTCATTCTAACTTCGCCATTACTTTAAATATTTTCTTTTTTTTTCTTTTTTCCTTGATTTTCTTGCATTGTTAAGTAAATTGCCCTTTATGTCTGTCCTTCAGATGTCATTGGTCATCAGCGTGTGTGTGTGTGTGTGTGTGTGTGTGTGTGTGTGTGTGTGTTTGCATCCTCACTCTTTCATCTTGCATCTGTCTGTCTGTCTGTCTGTCTGTCTGTCTGATCTCTATTATTATTTATTTGTATGCATTAATGTTTGTTTTTGTTAAAGTATGTTTGTTTGTTTATCTTCTCTTGTGTCTTTGTTTTTTTTTTGTTTGTTTCTGTCCCTGTTTTTCTGTTTGTTTGTTTCATGGCTCTATTTGTGGTGTGTTTTCGGTCTCTTTCTTTCTCTGTGTATGTGTTTGTTTGTTTCTCTGTCTGTCTGTCTGTCTGTCTGTCTGTCTGTCTGTCTGTTTTTTTCCTGTCTTTCTCTCTGTCTAGTTTATGATTTGTTTTCTTTTTTTCTTTATATGCATTTTTGGTGTGTGCTTCTCTCTCTCTCTCTCTCTCTCTCTCTCTCTCTCTCTCTCTCTCTCTCTCTCTCTCTCTCTCTCTCTCTCTCTCTCTCTCTCTCACCTTTTATGTGGTACACGTTGCACCATCGCCAAGCCAACTCCTCCTCCTCCTCCTCCTCCTCCTCCTTTCCTGTTCCTCCTCCTCCTCCTCGTTTTCCCTGTCATTATGCAACCTACTCCTCTTCTCTCCTCTCTCTCTCTCTCTCTCCTCTCTCTCTCTCTCTCTCTCTCTCCTCTCTCTCTCTCTCTCTCTCTCTCTCACTGATTTCATTTCTAAGTAAAAGGAAAAAAAAGTGAAAATAGGAAAATATCAACACTTTTCTTTTCGTTTCCTGTCTTTTCATCGTAACTTTTCATCTCTCTCTTTATTTCACTCAGAGTTACAGGAAATATACATATACTGTCATTTTTGTTGTTCTTTTTTTTTGTTGTTTTCATATTTTCCCTCCATGTTCAATAATTTACGTATATTTTTCATTGTATATTTGTTTGTCTCTTTGTTCACGAGTCAAATTCTTGTTTCTTCTACGCGTCTGAATACTATACCTCTCTCTCTCTCTCTCTCTCTCTCTCTCCTCTCTCTCTCTCTCTCTCTCTCTCTCTCTCTCTGACAACAAAGATGAGTTGAACCGCAAAGGTAACCTAGTTTTTCTACCTAACATACAAAAAAAAAAAAAAAATGGCGTGGGAAGCAAAAAAAAAAAAAAAAAAGAATAAAAAAAAGAAAAGAAAAGGGCGAGGCAGGTACAAAATGAGACAGGGAGGGGAGAGGGAGGGAGGGGGAGGCAGGGGAAAGGGACGGAGAGAGAAAGAGAGAGAGAGAGAGAGAGGAGGGGATCAGGAGGTGGATGGGGAATGGGGGAGATGTGGGGGCAGTCTCCAGTACTCAGCCAGAGACGCACCATTCTGTACGACACTTGCTATTAGCCAACCTTGAATAACACTGCCAGGATGAGTCCTCTCCCTGCCCCCCCCTCCCCCTTGCCTGTCTATGCGGTTAGGTTACTTGTGATGCAGGAATGAGTAAAAATTTGGTTCCTTGAGCATTCAGTTAGTCTGGTTCAGTAAGTCCATCAAGTTCAGTTCAGTACGATATGGTTCCTTGGTTCCCCGAGTGTAGGATTCAGTAGGATTCGGTTCCCTGGTGCAGGATCTGATTCCGTTACGTGGGGTTGGATGTCTCTGGTGTAGGATTCGGTTAGTTTGGTGTAGGTTTAATATACTTCTGGTGCAGAACTCAGTGAAGGTTTGTATATTTTGATTTTTTTCAGTAAAGGATTCCATGTAGGACTGGACTGACTTAGTGTAGGATTGGATTTCTGTTTCTTTGATGTGGGATTGGATTCCTTTGGTGTAAAATTTTGTATAGTATTAGATTCCTTTGCTGTGGTATTGGATCTCCTTAAATGTACGACTGGATTCCTTTCTTGCGGGATTGAAAGTAAATTCGATCCTTATAGTACAGAATTCAACATAAGATTTAGTGTAGAATTTGATCTCATTGGTGTAGGATCCGACTCCTTTCGTGTAGGATTGCGTGTAGGATTCAATTCTTCTTATTCAGTGTTCCATTCCTTTAGTTCCTTTTAGTTAGGATTTGATTGTTTTGATGTAGGATTTAATTACATTGGTGTAGGATTGGGTGTAGAATCAGATTATCTTTAGGAAGGATTGATAAAGGTTTCGATTACTTTGGTGCAGCATTGATGAAGGATTTAATTTCTTTGGTGTAGAATTTAGTGAAGGATTCTTTTGTTTCTGGTTTCTCTTCTTTATCATATTACATTTCTTCTCTATTTTCTTCTGGTCCTGTTGTTTCGTAAAGCATTTCCCTTCTCTCTTCCATCCTTTCCCTTCACTTGCATTTCTTTCTTTCTTCTTCGTCTCCCGCTTCTCTTTGTTTCCCAGTTCTTAGCTTCCTTTAATTAATTTTTGTTCCTTTTTCACATTTATCACAAACTCTATTTCAACTTTTCTCTTAATTATCTTGAACTTCTTTTTTCCTGTTTCTCTTAATTTACTGTCTTCCGTTTCCATTTCCTTTTCTTTTCACCATTCTTCTTGTTTCCCCTTTGTTTCGTAATGTATTCCCTCTTTTTCTCATTTTATTATATTATATTTTATTTTTATTTTTCTGTTCTTCATCATGTTTCAGATCCTGCATAATTTTCCTCTTTTTCTACTTTTTTTCCTCCTTACTATTCTTTGATATTATTTCGGTTCCATTTCATAATTTATGTTTTTCTCTTTACATTTCATTCTCTCTTTTTGCTTTTCCCTGTAATATTTTCTTTTCTCATCTACATATATATATATTTTTTTTCACTTTGGTTTCTTTGTTTTCTTCCTTCTCTCTTTAAATTTCCCTCTGATTCAATATTATTCTCGGTTATCGCTTTCTTCCATCTATATTTTCATTTCTTTCCTTTGTTTCCTTTTGATTTTCTTTCGTTTTCTTCTTTCCCTGTTTACATTTCACTCTCATTCAATATTATTCTTCATTATCTCCTTTTTTTCTATCTATATTCCCGTCCATTCCTTTCATTTTCTACTGCATTATCTCCCAAATCCTTCCTTTCTACCCATATATCCCCATTTTCTTCTGTCCATTTTCATAAAAAAAAAAAAAATATCGCAAATTTTAAGGGGAGACTACAATATGAGTACTGAAACATAGATGATGTAAGAGGATCAAGAACTATAGACACACGAAACAAGTGAAGATCGAGAGGAAGAGAGTGAGGAGTGCGATTCCTTTGCGTCTATACTGCGGATGAGGAGGAGGAGGAGGAGGAGGAGGAGGAGGAGGAGGAGGAGGAGGAGGAGGAGGAGGAGGAGAAGCATTAGATCACCTATTTGTTGGTTTAGGTAATGCTCGAGGGCGTGTGAGTCACTTTGCAGGGAGTGGTGCCTAGTCTCTCTCTCTCTCTCTCTCTCTCTCTCTCTCTCTCTCTCTCTCTCTCTCTCCTCTCTCCTCTCTCTCTCTTATTGCTTCATCTTTACAAAAACTCGCTCCAGTACAACACGTGGTCTGGAAAATTACTTATCACTGGTCACAGCTCCTCCCTTCATGACCTCCTCCTCCTCCTTCTCCTCCTCTTCTTCTTCTTCCTCCTCCTCCTCCTCCTCCTCCTTCCTCCTACTCATGCACTTCCCACGCTCGCTCGCTCCCTCACACTCCCTCTCCATCTCTCCTCTATACGTATATATACGGAAGAATGGAAACAACTCAAATTTTTATCTTATTGTAGAAATGAGACGAAAGATAAATAAGGAAATGAAAAAAAAAGATGCAGAAAAAAAAGTTACCAAGGATCAATTTTCATTTCCTTTACTGATTCGTGAAAGGAGAAAATTGAGAAAGATCAAGAAAACCCTTTAACCTTTGCAGGTACTCTAGAAGCGACATATGTGATAAAAATAAATAAATAAAATAAATAAAAAAATAAATAAATAAATAAATAAATATAATAAAATAAAATAAACAAGTTACCCACGAAACATTTTACGTTTTCTTGCGCGAGTCGTGATGAGAGAAAATGAAATACTACTAAGGGAGACCACAAAAAAACCGACTTGTTTATATCAACTCCTTTTGTAGTTGTTCCCATGGTGGTTAGGTGACGACCCTTTGACCTCCTGGCTACGACCTGGCCCTTATACTGCCCAAACCTGTTCGAGGCGAGTTATATACTATCTGCTTCACGCCTCGCTAGCCACTTTTTCCCTGGCAATTTCATTCTCGAGTGAAGAGAAAGAGAGGGGGTACAAAAACAGAGGAATTTCAAGGTATCTCTTCTTGTTGCTGGGAAAGAAAGAGGAAGTAAAGGAATAATAATGAACGTGGATTGATGAATAGATAAAGAGATGAATAAATTAGTAGACAGACTAGATAATGATAGATAAGAAGGAATATATATAAGGATAGATAAGTTGATTTCTCTCTCTCTCTCTCTCTCTCTCTCTCTCTCTCCTCTCTCTCTCTCTCTCTCTCTCTCTCCGGGGTCAGGGATTCAGGTCCAGCTGGGTTCGAACCGTGATTCCTGAGACCTCGAAGCAACTAAACCAGCGGAGAGGGAGGGAGGGAGAGAGTGAGAGGGGGAGAGGGGGAGAGAAGGAGGAAGAGAGGGAAAGGGATGAAGAGAAGTGGAAAGGAGACAATAGGAAGGGAACTGAAGGATAAGGGAGGAAAAATGGACTGAAATTGTCTTATCAAATAAAAAAAAAAAGAGAGGGAAAGAGAAAATGAATGAAATATATGGAATAGTTTTTAGTTTAAAGTATATGTTTAAAAAAAGTGTTTGTGTTCTTATTTGAATAGAACAAAAGTAAAAATGGATTTCTTGGTGATGTCAGAGAGAGAGAGAGAGAGAGAGAGAGAGAGAGAGAGAGTTGGTTCGAGCATCTTATGTACTACGTATTGACAGCTGTGTGTGTGTGTGTGCGTGTGTGCGTGTGTGTGTGTGTGTGTGTGTGTGTAAACTGAAGTGCCCATGCATATTACCTACACTTTTTTTAATAGTTCAACACTTCACACGAAAGAAACTTATGAACTAACCATCCAACACAAAAAAAAAAAGGAGAAAACAAAACAAAACAAAACAAAACAAAACAAAACAAAAACTAATAAACCAAACACTCACTCAATCCCTCTCTCCCTCCTGCAGGTGCTGTGGACGGCGCTGAGTCTGGCCTTGGGGGTGGAGGTGCAAGGGGAGGTGATCAGAGGCCTACCGTGCATCAAGCGGCTCAACCAACTCTTCTGCCGCACCCCGGGGAACTCCTACCCCTCGTGAGTACCGGGGGGGGTAGAGGGGGGAAGTGGAAGGGAAAGGTTAAGTAGGTATGGGGAGTGATGGGGAGAGGAAGGGGGTAGAACGAAGGGGGAAAGGGGAGTAGAATGATGGAAGGGGACGAGTGAGGTTGGTATGTGAGTGTAAGGGAGGGGGTTGGTTAGGATGGGGTGTAATGGGGAGGGGGAAGGGGAGAAGATGGGGGTACAGGGAGGGCAGAGGTAGGTACAGGGGGTGTGATGAGTGAGGGGAGAGGGAGGTATGGGGGGAGGAAGAATGCGGTGTGATGGGGGAGGAGGGAGGGAAAGGGTGAGTAGATATGGGGGTGTGCAGGATGGGAGGGAAGGGAAGAAAAAGGAAGGGAAAAGAGAAGAGAAGAGAAGACAAGAGAAAAGAAGAGAAGAGACGAGAAGAGAAGAGATGGGAAAGGAAGAGAGGAAGGAAGAGAGAGAGAAAGAGAGAGAGAGAGAGAGAGAGAGAGAGAGAGAGAGAGAGAGAGAGAGAGAGAGAGAGGGACCTTGAGATCACACACACACAAAAAAAAAGAAAAGAAAAGAAAAGGAAAGAGAGAAAAAAAGGGACACAAAAACAAGACAATAAACAAAGATAAAAATAAAACACCACACAAACAAAAAAAAAACAAACAAAGAAAAAAACAAGAAACAAGATAAATAAAAATGAAAAAAAAAACTCACCTAATTGATTCCTCTTGCCACAATTGTTGTAAACGTTACTGTAATGATATTGTTATTACTGTTAGTATTATTAATGTTACTTATCGTTACTTTTACCACTCCAGGGATAAAATAGAACGCTTCATCGAGGACAACAAGGCACTGATGAGAAGAATGTACGGCAGCTTCTTCGATAACATACAAGAGGTGAGATTATATCATTAACATCACACTAGTAAACTCACTAACTCCCTGCCTGGCCCTGCACCTCCCCTTCCTGTGACTTGAATTCTACCTCCCCTTCCTGTGACTTGAATTCTTTACCTCCCCTTCCTGTGACTTGAACTCTACCTCCCCTTCCTGTGACTTGAATTCTTTACCTCCCCTTCCTGTGACTTGAACTCTTTATCTTCCTGTGACTTGAACTTTTTAAGGCGAAAATTTTCAAGACCCTAACTTTCGATAATCTAAATGGCTGCTCTCCTTTTGGGCCTGACGTCTCAGTAGGCCTATTTTTTTTCTTTAATTTCCATATAGTTGCTCCAGCCAGTGCCCCTGTTATATATATACTATTGAGACGTTGAGACAAGTTAGGGGTGCTGGTGAAGCGAGACAGGTGGCCGAGCTACACACAAACAATGGCCCATTCTGAAAAAATACCTTACATTCCTGCCCTTCCATTACTGACGTACACACAAACACCGTCTCATCCTGTGAAGCATCCTAGAGATCCTACACTTCTACTACCAAGGTACAGGGAAGCATTGCAGCATCCTATACAACAATTACGCCAGTTCCTACACCTCCACACACCTTCACTATGCCACACACCAATCCTACAGGCCGCTACTCTGCCCCTCACGTCCCTCCCGCCCTTCAGATATTCGAGCCCCAGCAGCAGCAGCGTCGCTTCCTGAGCCGCCCTGGCCGCTCTGTTAGGGAGGATGAGGCCTTTGCAGACGAGATTCCTGAGATACACAAGGACTATCACCCTGACGACCCCCGCGGCCAGTCCTTCTTTAACCTGATCAGGAGGAAGAGACAGTCTTTTCCGGGCGATGCCAACTCCAACTCTGACAGGTGAGGTGGGTGATGGGTGGACAGGTGAGGTGGTGATGAGAGGACAGGTGAGGTGGTGGTGGGTGGGAAGGTGAGCGGATGAGTAATGAGTGGGTTGGTGGGGAGGAGTCTTGCTTTTTACTATCCTATGCAAAGTGACACAAAGTAAACAAAGCGACATTCCTTCCCGGTGACACAATGTCTGGGTGGGTGGGAGAAGCCTTCTGCATCACTCTCCGGAAAAGATACCTCATAGTGACGCAATAAGTAAGAGGGTCGATGAGTGGGTGGGGAGGAGCCTTCTGCCTGACTATCCAAAATATATACTGCATCTCGGTGAATAAATAAGAATCACAGGGTTGCAGGTAACACAAACAGGCGCAATAATGATGAATACAGAAAATAAAGGCATACTCACTCAGACAGAAGCGATCCATACACAAACAGGACGGGCACAAAAAAAAAAAAAAAAAAAAAAAATAGAGTCAGACAAGAAACTGGTATATACAGGAGCGGTTCACAAGCCAGTACTGGAGTGGTCACTGGAAGGTTCTCAGGTTCAATGCGAGCACACCAAATAAGTGAAGGAGCGCTGAAGCAAGGCGTGTGAGTCATTTGGAATCGTCACTGGTGCTTCTTACGCCCTGGTTCAAGTTTTCCCACACATAGCTTTCTGAATTCACGAGACACAGCGAATACAGTAGGAGCACACCTACACTAATGTTAAGCTTACACATCCAAGTTTTTTTTTTTCTTCTCTTAGCATGACA
Organism: Scylla paramamosain; assembly: GCF_035594125.1. Taxonomy (NCBI): domain Eukaryota; kingdom Metazoa; phylum Arthropoda; class Malacostraca; order Decapoda; family Portunidae; genus Scylla; species Scylla paramamosain. Next base: position 8,960,210 of record NC_087191.1, read on the forward strand.
AGTTCACGACAAAACATCAACACAATGAACTCTGTAAGAAACACATCCACGCTTATGCATTCTAAGTTAATGTATCCAAGTTCAATTTTTCTGCACACCTAGTAAAAAAAAACATTTCCACACTTATGCTTAAGTTCTCACACTCGTCCTTTTTTTTCCTACACTTGTGACAAATTCACGACAAAACAGAGAACTCGTTATTGGAACACACACCACACCAGAGCTTAAGTTCACACACCCAACCTTTTTTCTTCCCACACTTAACATGAATTCACAACTCGGTAAGGAAACATCTCCATGAAAACTTAAATTCACACAGTTTTTTTTTTTTTTCACAGTTAGCATGACAAATCAACGACACAACACACTCCACATTAAACTCAAGCCCACAAGTTCAATTCCAAGTTCTTTTTATACACTTAGCAAGTCGAAACCACATCAAAACACCAAGAAGACGAACTTAGTAAGAAAACACACACACGCACGCACTGACACCTGGTCACTGGGAGGTGGCTGCTGGCTCTTTGCTTCGAACGGTTCTGCGATGAGAGAAAGCGAATCAGATAACTCGAGTCTTTGTGCTGCTTGTGTTTAGGGTCACCACAGCTGATCAATCTTCCCCAACACTCCCCGTTTTCTGTGCCTCCCTCAGCCACTTCAATTAAAAGCCAGTTTCACAGTCTTTTCGTAAGTTCAGAGCCAAAATGTTTCTCGTGTTGGTAAGCGCCTGAACAAATCTGAAGGGGTTTCGTTCGTTGGTTAGTAAACGAAAACGGTGACCGGAACTCGCCTCGTGTATCTCAAATCTTCCTCGGTCACTCCTAAGCAAGTCTTTCCTCATTGCATCTCTCTCTCTCTCTCTCTCTCTCTCTCTCTCTCTCTCTCTCTCTCGCGACATTCATTTCCATCCTCCTCCTCCCCACACACACTCCCCGTCTCTCCTTCTCTCCACCTTTAATCTCCTTTTCAAATAATGTAAATCCTAGACCACAGAAAATACGAAAGCATAATTACATGAAGGAAAATCTAACACGACCTTGAAGACTCAGTGAAGAGGAGTAAAAGGTGGAATAAAATGAAATAGAAAGAAAAAAAAGTGAAATGATGATAAAAATAAATATCAATGGGAAATTATATTGTAGTCTTTAGTTACTATTTTCTTATAGGAAAGGCAATTAATGTTTTTTCTTCTTCTTTTCCTTAATTTCTTTCTGTTCTTGGTATGCCTCTCTTGTGCATAATAAATAGATAAATAAATAAGGTACATGAAAAGTGAAAAATATGAATATGATGATAAAGTGAAGCATAACAAGAACAGGCGTGTAGAATAAGAGACACCAATCATTTCAATATCATTATCTATTTCTTCTCAGTAAGTTAGATTTGTTTTGATTATTTTTGTTTGACTTTTTTTTGCTCGTTTAGTTAAATATTTTTTTTATGACTATATTCTTCTTATTTTGTCTCTTCTATTTTTATCTTTCCATCTAAATATCTGTTCCTTTATGCCTTAGTCAGTAGTCAGTCAGTCAGTCAGTCAGTCAGTCAGTCAGTCAGTCAGTCAGTCAGTCAGTCAGTCAGTATGTCTGTCTGCCTGACTTCTTTTCATCTTTCTATCCAAATACCTGTCTCTTCATGTTTTAGTAATTCAGTCAGTCTGTCTGTCTACCTGCCTGACTTATTTATTTTCCTTCACTTCTCTGTTCAATTTATATGTTTAATTGTTTATCTCTCTTTGTTTCAGCCGCTCAGTCAGG
>NC_087191.1:8971966-8981966 GCF_035594125.1 Scylla paramamosain
GTGCGTGTAGGCGGGCGTGGGTAAACAGGACTCGTGTGTGTGTGCGTGTGTGTGGGTAGTGGATTGTGGGTAGTGAACTGCAAAAGTAGATGGATGCTGCGAGAGAGAGAGAGAGAGAGAGAGAGAGAGAGAGAGAGAGAGAGAGAGAGAGAGAGAGAGAGAGAGAGAGAGAGAGAGAGAGAGCGTAGGAGTGGATGTGGGTATGGATGTGAAAGAAATACGACCATTGGATTAGTAGTGTGTGTGTGTGTGTGTGTGTGTGTGTGTGTGTGTGTGTGTGTGTGTGTGTGTGTGTGTGTGTGTGTGTGTATGTGTGTAATAGACGACTAAAACATGAATACAACAACAACAACAACAACAACAACAACAACAACAAATAAATAAATAAATAAATAAAGATATAAAAAACAAAAATGGACAGAACAAAATGGATAAACAAACAAACAAACAAACAAAACAAACAAACAAACAAACAAAAACAAGGAAAATAAGAATACAGAAAAATTAACACAAGATTGATACAAAACAAACAAACAAACAAACAAACAAACAAACAAACAAACAAATGGATACAGAAGTGGATGCGTGTGGGTGTGGATGGGGGTGTGTGGGCGTGTATGGGCGTGCCTCTATACCCTGCGGACGTGGGGTGGAGCAGGGACGCCCATCAATCACAGTGGATGGGCGTAAGTGCCTCCCTGCGGTCTCCATATAAGTGTGTCCCTCTCGCCCAATCACGTGCCGTCTAGCCTGATGACGTCACTACTCCAAACCAATGAAAAGACCTGCATGTCGATGACGCAACAGTGACGTTACAATTCTGGGCCAATGACAGGCTTGGAACTTCTATGACGCAATGGTGACGTCACAATTTCAGCCAATCGTGAATAAGGATGTGAAGTTTAAATTGAGGGAATAAAATTACGTTTACTTTTATTTTTTCTATTTTTGAACATGGAATAAAAAAATTGAATAAAAAACTACAGAAAGAGATGAAAAAATACTGGAAAAAATCATATAAAGACACGAAAACTTAAAAGAAAACCTGAGGAAATAAAAAAAATATTCTCATTTTTTATTTCTCAACGCAGAAGAGAAAAAAATAAAAAAAATAAAAAAATAAAACAAAAAATACTGGTAGAGATTAAACACTTCAAGAAAAATCTGAAAAGGTGGATTTTTAAAAAATTTTAGTTTCCTTTTATTTTTTCTTTCCATTTAATTTTATTCTGAGGCAGTGACATTTAAAGTGACGTAACTGTGACGCAGAGTGACTTTACGAAACCCACGAGTGCTTGCGGCGGAACAGAGAGAGAGAGAGAGAGAGAGAGAGAGAGAGAGAGAGAGAGAGAGAGAGAGAGAGAGAGAGAGAGTCAGTCACGTGATGATGGAATGCGGGTGGTACTTGTGATTCATATTGGTTAAAGTAGTAGTAGTAGTAGTAGTAGTAGTAGTAGTAGTAGTAGTAGTAGTAGTAGTAGTTGTGGTAGTAGTGGTGGTGGTGGTGATAATAATAGTAATAGCAGTGGTAATGGTAATAGTAGTGATAGTTGTAGTGATACAGTAGTAGTAGTAGTAGCAGTAGTAGTAGTAGTAGTAATGGCAGCAGCAGCAGCAGCAGCAGCAGCAGCAGCAGCAAAGAAAACGAAAGAAAGAAGGAAAGAAAAAAAAAGAATAAGGAAGTGTTAGGAAGAAGGAAAATAAACAAACACACAATGCTAGGAAGAATGTGGACGTGGGAAGAGGAGGAGGAAGAAGAGGAGGAGGAAGAAGAGGAGGAGGAAGAAGAGTAGGAGGAAGAAGAGTAGGAGGAAGAAGAGTAGATAATAAAAAAAATAAAAAGAAAGAATGGGTAGAAATGTAGTGTGTGTAGGAAGAGGAGGAAGAAGAAGAAGAAGAGGAGGAGGAGGAGGGGGAGGAGGAGGAGGTGAAGGAGGAAGAGGAGGGCCAAAGATTGAATTATTCCCTTGCAGTCATTCATTAAATATTCTCCTTATAAATAAATAAAAAAAAGTATATAGAGTAGTAGTGATGATAATAGTGATAAAGAAAATAATGAAGTCCAATGAATGAAGTGAACGAGTGAATAAGTGAATAAAGATGCAAATACTAAGAAAAAAAAGATGAAAATGAATCTTATGAATGAATAACTGAATCAATAAAGAAAAGAAATGTGGAAATATTAAAAAAAAGTATAAGGAAAATTATCTGAAGGAGAAAAAATGTAAATAAGAAAATATTTACGTCAAAGAAATATATGATGAATATGGAAAGATGTATTGAGAAACGAATAAATAGGAAAAAAAAGGAAAAAAAAACGTGATGAAAAAAGGACAAAAAAAAAACTTTAAACGAATAACAAAAAAAAAAAACCTAACAAAAAAAGGGAAAATATACATTAAGAAACGAATAAAAGCAGGAAAACAAAAAAAAATAGATAACGAGGGAAAAAAGCGAAAACAAACATAAAAATCGAAAAAAATGAAGAAAAAAAACAATTAAAAACAAATAAAAATATAAAAAAACAAGAAATATAAAACTAGAAAAAGAAAAAAAAAACATACATTAATAAACGAATGAAAAATAGGAAAACATGAATATACAAGTACAGAATATACTGCGAAAAGGGCGAAGGAAAAAAAAATAGAGGGTCAATTTCCTAACACTCCCCTTGAGGCACCGCGCTGGTCACGTCAAGTCAGCTGACACACCCACTTCCACTGCTGCGTTGCCCCATCACTCTCATCTCCTGCTAAGAGTTCGTCAGGCATTGTGCTCCAGGTTTGCAGAATCCCCAAAAAACACTCTTGAAAACCCAACAACTTCCACCACAGCGCTAAACTATTATTAGAATCACGAAAACTCTTCAATAATCCCAATAACTTCCACTACACCCTGTTAAACTATCACTGGAACCACGAAAACGTTTGAAAATCTTAATAAGTCCCACAAGAGCCTTATAAATAATCATAAATAAAACATCCTTGAAAACCCCCAATAACTTCCAATATAGGCAATTAAATTATCACTAGAATCATGAAAACACCCTTGAAAACCATAGTAACTTCCACTAGAGCCAGTCAAAAGAGAGGCCTAAGGGGGAAGAAACTGTTAAGTGCATAGGTGGAACACAGTGACTCAACATTGCATTATTTAACATACGATAATAACCCCTTTTATTTCTGCAAGGGTCTGGCGTGTCTCCTCATCCTGTCCTTATCATCTTCCTGCCATTTTTACTTGTCACTTCTTTTGTTTTTTTGTCAGTTCTTGTCTATCATCTTCTCTCTTCTTCCTTTGTCGATTCTTTTCATGTTTTTTTTCTTTTTTTTTTCCATATCGTCTCTGTTTTTATTCATCTTTCTTTTATTTCTTTTTTTATCGTTGTTTTCCCTTCGTACTGTGTTTATTTCCTTCCCATTCCCTCGTTCACATATTCTTTATCAAGCTTTTCCTTCCTTTCTTTTTAACTTTTTTCTTTCTTTCTTTCTTCTTTTTCACCTCTATCTTTTATCTTTCCTCGTCCATAATTATTCACTAACCTTTTCCTTCCCCAATTCCTTCTTTCACCTATCCTTTTATAAATCTTTTCCTTCCTTTCTTTCACGTTTCACCTCTTCTCCGTTTCCTTCATCTCCATCTTTATCACTCTTCTATCATTCCTTCACCTTTCTTTCTCACTTCCCATTTTCATCTTCCATTTCTGTACTTCATTATTAATATTTTCCTCTCTTTCTTTCACTTTTTGTTTTACCTCTTCTCTTTCCCCCTCTGTCCCTTTCTCTCCTTTCCTTCCTTTCCCTAAACGTCTCCTCTTCTCCCTCCCTTTCATCACCTTTCATCATCATTCTTCCCTTCTTTCCCTTTCCTTTCTTCATTATTTCCACACCTTGAGGATATTTCAGCGGGAAAATAAAGAAAATACCGCAAAAAGGAAAAGGAAGTGTCTTTATGTCCGTGTGTGTGTGTGTGTGTGTGTGTGTGTGTGTGTTTACATAAGTCGCCTCTACCTGTGATTTTACGGGGATGTCACAGGAAGTGGTTAATTAATGAAAGAGTTTACCTGTCTCGTGCCGGAAACTGTTGTTGTTGTTGTTGTTGTTGTTGTTGTTGTTGTTGTTGTTGCTATTGTTTTTGCTGTGATGGTAGTAGTAGTAGTAGTAGTAGTAGTAGTAGTAGTAGTAGTAGTAGTAGTAGTAGTAGTAGTAGTAGCAGTAGTAGTAGTAGAACAAGAACAAGAACAAGAACAAAAACACAAGAACAAGAGAGAGAGAGAGAGAGAGAGAGAGAGAGAGAGAGAGAGGAGAGAGAGGAGAGAGATGAGAGAGATGAGGAGAGAGAGATTCTCGAATGTAAATAGAAAACCAAGATTTTCTTTGCCTATTATCGTCATTATTATTATTATTATTATTATTATTATTATTATTACTATTGTTATTATTAATATCATCATCATCATCATCATCTTATAATTATCATCATTATACTTTCCCTTCTTCTCCATTTATAGAAAAACAATGCCGCACTTCCTCCTCCTCCTTCTCCTCTTTCTTCTTCTTCTTCCTCCTTCTCTTCCTCTTCTTGCTCCTCCTCCTCCATTTTTTCTTCTTCCTTGTATTTTTGTTCTCTTCTTGCGTATTAGATGACTAATTATCCTACCATATGTGTGTGTGTGCGTATGTACGTATCTATGTATGTATGTATGTATGTATGTATGTATGTATGTACGTAGCTGTATCCACGTGTGTTTGTATTTATATACACTCGCATGTCTGTGTGTCTGTATGTCTCAGTGCTTTCCTCTTTCTCCCAACCCAGGCATTATAGTGAAAGCCATGACGTCACTTCCCTTTCATGACGTCACGGGTCTAGAGCCAATCAGACGTCGAGGAGAGGTGTGAGTGATGACGTCATGAGGTGGGCGGGCTCCCAAGCTGCGTCACTAGTGGTTAACCGCAGAGAGAGAGAGAGAGAGAGAGAGAGAGAGAGAGAGGAGAGAGAGAGAGAGAGAGAGAGAGAGATGAGAGAGAGAGAGAAGAGAGAGTAGGTGTGGATAAGTGTACGGATGCTGAGCTGGTAGTAACAGCTAGTAGTAGTAGTAGTAGTAGTAGTAGTAGTAGTAGTAGTAGTATTAGTAGTAGTCAACAGTAGTAGTAGCAGTAGTAGTACGTAGACGTAGTAGTAGTAGTAGTAGTAGTAGTAGTAGTAGTAGTAACAGTAGTAGTAGCAGTAGCTGTAGTAGCAGTCGAGAAGGACAGCAATAAAGGGAGAAAAAAAAACAGAAATAAGAAAGAAAGAATTTTTAGAGGAGAGAGAGGAGAGAGGAGGGAGGAGAGAGAGAGAGAGAGGAGAAGAGAGAGAGAGCGAGAGCGAGAGAGAGAGAGATTAGGCGTAAGATCACTCAAGGTTACTTAGCTGACAGATTTATATGAATGGTTACTGAGAATGTGTGTGTGTGTGTGTGTGTGTGTGTGTGTGTGTGTGTGGTGTGTGTGTGACGCCCATGTTACTCACAACTATTCGCGAGATAACAAACGAACTGACAGACAAACACAGACAGACAGACGTAGACAGACAGACAGACAGACAGACAGACAGACAGACAGACAGAGCAACTGACAGAAAATATTTGCACTTTGAAATATATGTAAAAAACAGTTCTCTCTCTCTCTCTCTCTCTCTCTCTCTCTCTCTCTCTCTCTCTCTCTCTCTCTCTCTCTCTCTCTCTCTCATATTTTTATGTTTTCTATTATTATTATTATTATTATTATTATTATTATTATTATTATTATTATTATTATTATTACTACTACTACTATTACTACTACTACTACTACTACTACTACCACTACTACTACTACTACTACTAGCATTACCACTACAACCGCCACCACCACCACCACCACCACTTCACTACTACTACTACTTCACTACTACTACTACTACTACTACTACTACTACTACCACTACTACTACTATTACCACTACTATTACTTCAGTTTCCTTTCCCACGCATGCTATTCTTTCCTGTTCACTCGTTTTTCCTTTGCTTTTTCTTTCCTTTTGCTTCTCCCTATTATTCTTTCACATGTACCCCCCTCCTTCTTTCTTTCCTTCCTTCCTTCCTTCCTTCCTTTACCCCCCTCCTTCTTTCCTTCCTTCCTTCCTTCCTTTATTTTATTTCCTATATTTATTCTTTCCCTTTATTTTTCTTCGTTTTTTTTATTTCTCACTCTTCTAGATGGGGTGAATCTCTCTCTCTCTCTCCTCTCTCTCTCTCTCTCTCTCTCTCTCTCTCTCTCTCTCTTACCAAGAACTCTCCCATACACTTCCTTAGGTCTATCTCTTTTCTATTTCCGGTTATAGGCTGTTGACCTTTGACCCTCTCTCTCTCTCTCTCTCTCTCTCTCTCTCTCTCTCTCCTCTCTCTCTCCTCTCTCTCTCTCTCTCTCTCTCCTCTCTCTCTCTCTCTCTCTCTCTCTCTCTCCTGATGTCTATTGCAGGAATTTCAGTTTATCTCTAGGCAGAATTTGAGGTCAGTTTTATCTTAGTCATAATGTACTCTCTCTCTCTCTCTCTCTCTCTCTCTCTCTCTCTCTCTCTCTCTCTCTCTCTCTCTGATCGTCCTCCCTTCATAATTTACTTCTTTATCTTATTTTTTCTCTTACACTCTTTCCTTATCTCTTTTTCTTCCTTTTATATTTCTTGTCTCCTTCTCTTCTTATTTTTTTTTCTTTCTCTCTCCTAAATATCCTTTATTGGTGTTATCCACCCCTTCCTTCTTCGTCCTCAACATCCTGTTCCTTCTCTCTCTCTCTCTCTCTCTCTCTCTCTCTCTCTCTCTCTCTCTCTCTCTCTCTCTCTCTATGGGTCAGTAAGGTTTAATATTGTTTGTTTTTTCTTTGTCTTCATTTTGTGTTCCTCCTCCTCCTTTATTACCGTTTCCTGCTCCTCCTCCTCCTCCTCCTCCTCCTCTTCCTTCTCCTATTCTTAATGTTCCTCTTCTTCCTCCTCCTCTATTACTATCTCCTCTTCCTCCTCCTTTTTTAGAACATCCACCTCCTCTTCCTCTTCTTCCTCCACCTCCTTCTCCTCCTCCTCCTCCTCCCCCTCATTTTGCGACCACCAGGACACCGCACACCCGCATTATCTTCCTCCTCCTCGTCCTCCTCCTTCTCCTCCTCCTCCTCCTCCTCTACCTCCTCCTCCTACAAGGGCCTCTCTGATTGGTCCATTTCCGCGAACTGTGACGCAAAGACTAGTGACGTCACGAATCCTGGCAACCAATCACGTGACGCGTAGGGGAGTCACGGAAGGGGGATGACGTGACGGGAGGGTGAGGGGGGTGATGGGAGGGTGAGAGTTGAGGGGAAGGGATGGGGGGAGGGGAGAGGTGTGTCTGTTTGTCATTTCTCTCTACTGTAGCTTGTGTGTGTGTGTGTGTGTGTGTGTGTGTGTTTAGTGGTCATTTTTTTTTCGCTTTTTTGTTTTGCATTTTTTTTTATTATTGTGAGTTTTATTGTTTATTTGTTTGTTTACTTTCTTGTCTACTTGTTTATTTGTTGTCTGTTTGTTATTGTGCCTCCTTTGTTTTTTTTTCTCTCCCTTCTTTCTTTAATTATTCACTGGTGTTATTGTTTGTTTGTTGTGTCCTTGCTTGCGTTGTTTACTTCCCATTGAGTGGCAAACAAATACATTGCGGGAAAAAATGACCTCTCCTTTACCTTAATTTCCATTACTGACACTTATTTCTCTATTGTTTTCCCTTTATTTGATTGGCTGAGAAATTGTAACACGAATAAAGTTTTGGAATAAGTGACATTTATTTTTCCTTTTCCTTTTCATCTTTAAGCAGTCTTTCGTGCATTTTCTCTTTTCCTGTATTTTTCTCTTTTGTTTTCCTTTTTCTCTTTGTTTTGTTATTTAATCTTTTCTCTTTTTGTTCTGTCCTCTTTTCTTTTTTCTCTTTCTCTTTCTGGTCCTTTTTTTTCCTTTTCCTGTTCTTTTTCTCTTTTCCTGTTCTTTTTCTCTTTTCCTGTTCTACTTTCTCTTTCTCAGTCCTATTTTCTCGTTCTCCGTTCTTTTCTCTTTTCTTAATTAGTCCATTTCTCATTTATTCATTCATTTATTTACTTGCATAGGTGTGTGGCGTGTTTCTCTACCTGCAGTTATTAGGATTTACGTATTAATAGTTTGTTATGTATATTTGCTTGTTATTTATGTTCTTAGTTAAAATCAAGATACCCTTTATTTGTCAACCCTTCTTTACATTTGTTAATCACTTATTGTCTTCATGTATGAGAGATCTGGCCAAGGACAACAACAACAAAAAAAAGACTGAGATGCACTTATTTACATTTATATCCTAATTAATTACTTATATTCTTATCATTTAACATATATTCTTCCTCATTACTTACATTCTCAAATATAAGTGACCGTCTCGTTAAGTGCCCTCCCGCCTCGCACAGCTGCCCGTGTCCTTACTTTCACGACTGTCTTCCGCCGCCCGGCACTGATCACACATTGCCTCACGCGCCTCCTTACGTCAACACAAACAAACAAACAAACACATTCATGCATACCTTCCTGCATACATACATACAGACAGACAGACAGACAGACATATCCACCTATCTATCTACCAACATGCTTTCATAAATGTATACCTTCCTGCATACATACATACATACACACATACATATTGTAGATACATACATTTTTTTATTTATGTATGAAGGGCACCAGAAATTTAGAGAAAAGACCCACTATTTTTTTTTTTGTGCAAGACATACATACATACATACATACATACATATATACATACATACTATAGTTTTTATTTTTCATGCATGTGTTTATTTCTTTATATCCTTATACAAATCTATACTAATACACTAAATACTTGTAAACATTCTTCCTTTACCTGAATTAAAATACATACATAGATACACACATACATACATACATTTTCTATCAATATCATACACTTCTTTACTGATAATATGTTACAAGACTACACACACACACACACACAGACACACACACACACACACACACACACATCCTCATTCACACTCACTAATTACGTCGTGAATAATACAAAACCACCCATTCATTCTACAGGGTGGTGGGGCAGGTGAACAAATTACAGGTGAAACTTAACATCATCATAATTAGTACAGGTAAAGAAGTGATGTGATTTAAAATTTCTTATATTACAGGGAAGGAAATAAAAGAAATCCGTAATATTAAAAAAAAAAAAATGAATGAAAGAAGGAATCACAAACTTAATGGATTTGTAAAAGAGGGAAAGAAAATTAGCGTCACGTACAAGTAGATACAGGTAAAGAATTATACAAAACGGGATGAATTATACAAAAGGGGAGAAATGATACGAAACGGGATAAAAGAAGGAATCACAGACATAAGGGAGATGTTAGAGAGGGAAAGAAAATTAGCGTCACGTACAGGTAAGAAATTATACAAAGCTATCACAAAAAAAGAAAATAAATAAATAAAAAAAAAAACAAGAATTCTTAAACGTCACAACACAACGAGAACACAACAGAGAGAAAAGAAAGAAACACACCGAAGACAAAAACACCAAACAAACAAACAAACACAAACAAACAAGCAGGTTAGCATTCCAGAAGCGTCACAGGTGAAACAACACGGACTAAAAAAAAAAAAAAAAATGAAGACGAGTAAGAACACACACACATACACACACACACACAAAAAAAAATCCTCTTAGCCCAGTATACCCACCAAATTTAGCCACAGGGGGAAGGGCCACGGAGACGCAACCGGAAACTGACGTGGTGGCCGAGACAGGGAAATGGGGAGGGGGGGGAGGAGGGGGCATGAGTGACGAGACAGAGTAAAACGGAGTAATGAAATAGTGACATCTGGCAACTGTACCCAGGCACATATAAGGCAGGGGTTAGCGGGTTAGAGCATCAGTCCCTCAGTGAAAGAGGTGCAAGAAGGAGCTCCC
>NC_087191.1:8989466-8999466 GCF_035594125.1 Scylla paramamosain
CTTTCCACAACACAAAAGTACTCCGTCACAAAACCAAAAGAAAAAGAAGTAAGGGAACTGTGCCAAAGTGTGCCAAAAATGTGCCAAAGAGGTTTTATGTATTGTGAGTGTTGAACAAATACGAGTACACAAGATTTTGCCAAAGCCCAAATGTGTCGATTAAATTTAAGTCAAAGCATTAATATTCTACTTTTTTTTATTTTTCTACTTTTTTTCTACTTTGTTCCACTTTGTTCTACTTTTGCTCTACCTAAACTACAGCATTAATTGTATACTTTTCGTACCTTTTCTATTTTTCTACTTAAATTATAGCATTAATCTACTATTTTGTACTTTTATTTAAGTGAGAGCAAATTATTACCAGCAAGAAAAGGAAAAAAAAAAAAAAAATACAATGCTCTTAATATTCCCCCATTTGCAGATATAGAGGATATGTTATGTAGGAACTGATAAGGTTTTATACTTCATATTTTTATACTTTTGTGTACGAATAAACACACATCTTGTTTAACGTATGTCTTATTGGTGCCCCTTTTCTCAATAGTCATGGTACATACGAAATTAAACTTCTATTGCGGAAATGACATCTTTTTTTTTTTACCTTTATTTTTCTTATGAGGGATGGAGAAGGGGGGAGGAGAATGGGGAGGAAGAAAGGAGGAGGGGAGTAAATTAGTTATTGTTCATTCTCACTGAAGTTATATTTTTTGACTGTTTACTTTCCTCATTCTACCATTACATTGCTTTCTACGTGTTTGGATATCTATAAATTATGTTCACTTCTCTCTCTCTCTCTCTCTCTCTCTCTCTCTCTCTCTCTCTCTCTCTCCTTCCTCTCCTCTCTCTCTCTCTCTCTCTCTCTCTCTCTCTCTCTCTCTCTCTCTCTCTCTCCTTAAATAACAACATAAATCTATTTTTTTTACTTTTTTACTTCTTACTTTACTTCTCTACTATAACTCTTCCTCAATCTATGTCTATCTTCCTGTTTATCTCCTTCTCTCCCTCTCTCTTTTCCTTTTTCATTTTTTTTTTTCCCTTGTCCTGCCTCCATCACGAGTAAGCCTTAACCTTAAGCCTTGATACCTTAACCAAGCGTACCACAATACAGGTAAGGCACACGGAGGTTAGACAGCTCAGAGCCTTTCCGTCCTGGTGTGTCTCTGGGCCAGACTTTCGTTGCCACACAGCTCCCGGCAGTGTTTTGAAAGGCTTTGTTTTCTCGTGGGGACTGCTTTGAAATGACACAGATATTAAGCCGGGTTCTAATTAGTGTATTTCCAATGATGACGGGTGATTCTTGTTACACTTGTTGCTACACTTATGAAAACGTCCTTGAAACCTTCGATAACTGCCACGTGTAGGTCTCAGGGACTACCACGTGTAGGCCCTGATGGCTTCTTGCAGCTTCCCTTATTTCTTTTGTTCTTATGTTCTTATATCAAACACTAGAGCCGTGAAGACATCCTTGAAAATCCCAATACCTTCCAATTAAGCTTGATGAATTAACACAAGAGTATGAAAACGCCATTTGACACCTGAATAACTTCCGCCACAGCATTCTAAACTACCTGTAGAATCTTGAAAACATTCTTGAAAAAGTAACCTCCACTAGAACCTGTCAAAAGTAACTATAGAATCGCGAAGACAACCTTGAAAATCCCAATAATTTGCAGCAGATCTTGTCAAACTAACACTAGAATCGTAAAACACACCAATGAAGACCCAATTTGCAGCAGACCCAATTTGCAGCAGACCCAATTTGCAGCAGATCTTGTCAAACTAACACTAGAATCGTAAAACACACCAATGAAGACCCAATTTGCAGCAGACCCAATGAAGACCCAATTTGCAGCAGACCCAATGAAGACCCAATTTGCAGCAGACCCAATGAAGACCCAATTTGCAGCAGACCCAATTTGCAGCAGATCTTGTCAAACTAACACTAGAATCGTACAACACACCAATGAAGACCCGAACACCTCCCACTGCAACATTTCAAACGAACACTACAATCGTGACAACACTCTTGAAAGCCCCAATAGCTTCCACCACAGCATCTGAAACTACCTAGAACTGTCCTTGAAAACCTGATCAGGCTTATATTAAAACCTGTGAACCAACCCTAGAAAAATAAAAATCACCCTTGAAAACCCTAACTTTCACTGGTGTTAAAAGCATTTAGCCATTCGATATTTCCCACTTGGAATGACTATCTTTCATACCAGAGGGTGTAACTTTTTCTCACTGGGCGTATTCTTCATCCATACATCCTGTCTAATCTTTCTTTAAATACCTTCATTGACTCAGCACTAAAAACCTGATCACTGAGTCTATTTCAGCCGTGCACCACTCACATTGAGAACCAACCCTTCCTATCTCTCTCTCTCTCTCTCTTTTATTTTTATTTAACTTATCAAGAATGAACACGTTATTTTTTCTAGTCTGATTATTAACCACGAGGATAATTTTCATGTCATCCTTGTTACATTCCCTACACCACATGAAGGCCTCTATTTGTGGCGAATCATCGTTTTCTTTACGTAACAGGAGCACTGGTAACAACATATATATACGAAAAGGTCCACTGAGGCGCCAGTCCCCAAAAGAAGAGCCCAGAGAATGAACCAAAACTAGAGAAATGTCATAGAACAAAAATCCTTCGTCATTTATAAGGAACTCAATCATACAGGTACAAATAAAAATGTTCAAGGAAGTAGGGTTTTTAAAGTCCAGTCCGCGCCACACCTTAAAAAACAAGAAATACAGGAATACGTAAGTAATCCAGTAACCAACGCAACACGGAATAAATAAAAAGAAAAAAAATGAAAAGAAAAAGAACCATTGGGGGAAAGTGACAACACCATATCTGTGTCACCTCGTTGGTTTGTTTATTTTTCTCTCTTTTTTTTTTTTTTTTGTGATGAATTAAGTAGACCAGTGACTTGCACAGTGTAGATTTTAAAACGAAAAGTGAAGGAAGGGAAAGGAAAGAAAAAAAAAAAAGATTATGGTGATGACAACGATAATGATAATAATAATAACAACAACAACAAACAACAATAATAATAATAATAATAATAATAACAATAATAACACCAATAATAAAAACATAAATAATAAAAAAGAAAAGGCCTCAGGTGATAGAAACCATTGCGACAGGCAGAATCCCTGGCAATATACTAAAGATAACTCTCTCTCTCTCTCTCTTCTCTCTTCTCTCTCTCTCTCTCTCTCTCCTCTCTCTCTCTCTCTCTCTCTCTCTCCTCTCTCTCTCTCTCTCACCTTGACCGTAGTATTTTTCTCGGCATTGCGTCACGTTTAAGTGGACGTCACCATGCTTCGTAGAAAGAGAGAGAGAGAGAGAGAGAGAGAGAGAGAGAGAGAGAGAGAGAGAGAGAGAGAGAGAGAGAGAGAGAGAGAGAGAGAGAGAGAGAGAGAGAGAGAGAGAGAGAGAGAGAGAGAGATCATATAGCAGTACATACGAGACAGACACAGACAGACAACAACAAGGACAACACACACACACACACACACACACACACACACACACACACACACACACACACACACATCAAAACAACATTCACGTATCACACACACATTTTGACGTTACGCAAGGCCGGATGTATGACGAGGTTCTCCTGAATGCAACCCTGAAATAGTACGCTCGGTTGCCTCTGTCACGGTGTCTGTCTGTCTGTCTGTCTGTCTGTCTGTTAAGCTGTCAATCTTACTTTATTTGGCTGTTTATGTCTCTATTCGCCTTTCCAACCTTTCCTTTTAGTTTAATTTTTCCATTTATTGTTATTTTCTACTTGTTTATCCGTGTATTTTATGTGTCTCTGTCTGTCTGCTATTAACATTTGTCTATCTAAGCGTCTGTCTGTTTTCTGTGTCTGTCTTCCTGTCTGTATGTATTTTTTGGCTATCTGTCTGTCTGTCTGTATGTCTGTCAATCACACTGTCTATTATTCTCTCTCTCTCTCTCTCTCTCTTTCCGTCTTTCCTTCATTCTATGTATCTTATTTTTCATACGTTTGTTTGTTTACACAGTCTACCATCCTGTCTGTCTACCTGTCTATCTGTCTGTCCTATCTGTCAGTCTGTCAATGTATTTATTATATCTGTCAATATGTCTGGCTGTTTTTTGTCTTTCCTTTCAATAGTCATCTTCAGTGTTTTTCTTTGTCTCTCCTGTTTATGGCACTTAGCAACAATAAAATGATGATGAAGATACGGAGGAGGAGGAGGAGAGGGAGGAGAGGGAGGAGAGGGAGGAGAGGGAGGAGAGGGAGGGAGAGGGGGAGGGAGGAGGGAGCAGTAAAAGCAAGGGAAAAAGCAAACAGGCCGAACGTCTTTGTGTTCACCAGACTGTTTACAGGAGATAAGTGGAGTGCATTATCTAATTGAGGAGAAAGAAAGCAGATGGGGAGCCAAATGGATGACTACTACTACTACTACTACTACTACTACTACTACTACTACTATTACTACTACTACTACTACTATTACTACTACTACTACAATAACAAGAGCAAGACAACAATAAGATTAAAAGTAAATGGGATAAGAATAAGACGACGAAGAAAAGGTGAAGACAAAGAGGAAAAGATGAAGGAAAGAAAACAAAAGCAGAAGGAAAAACAGGAAGAAAGGGGAGAATAAACAAAAAAGAAAGTAATAGAAAATAAAAAAGAAGAAAGGCAAAAAGGAAAAAGAAAGAAAAGAAGAAAGAAGAACAAGAAGAGAACAAGAAGAAAAGAAAAGGAAGAAAAGAAGAAAGAAGGACAAGAGAAGAACAAGAACAAAAACAAGAAAAAGAAAGAATAAAGAAAAATAGAAGAAAAGAAAAAGAAGACGAAAAAGGAAAAAAGAAAAAGCAGAACAACAACAAACACAGCACCACCACCACCACCACCACCACCACCACCAAGGCAGGCAAAACTCCTGTTGCGTGACTTCGGGGAAACAGCGATGGACTCTCCTTAGGCACGCCAGGGGAGGCTGTCGTCCTTCCACGAATAGGGGAGGAAGGGAGGGGGGATTATAGGGTAGGAGAGCTTAGTAATAAGAAAAAGGAGGAGGAGGAGGAGGAGGAGGAGGAGGAGGAGGAGGAGGAGGAGGAGGAGGAGGAGGAGGAGGAGGAGGAGGAGAAGGTGGTGAAGCATAGTAATAGGGAAGGGAGAAGAGAAAGAGGAAGAGAGGAAGAGAGACAAGGGAGTTTAGTAAATGGGAGAGTGTGAGAAAGGGGAGAGAAATAAGGAGGGGGAGTGAGAGGGAGGGCATAGTAAAGGAGAGAAGGAAGAGGAGAATTGGTAGGAGAGGGAAGAGGAGGAGAGAGGGTAAGGAAAGCAAGGGAAGGAATACTCGTACATAGAGGGAAGGAGGAAGAGGAAGATAAGGAAATGGAAGAGAAAGGAGAGGAGAGATGGTAAGGGAGAGAAAAATAAGGATGAAAAAGGAAGAGAGAAAAATGAAGAAAAGAAAGAGAGAAAGAAGGAGAGTAGATAAGAAGACATGATACAGGAAGGGAGAGAAGGAAAGACGGAGAGAAGAGAGAGCGTACAAAAAGAGATAATGATGAAGGGAAGAAGGGAAGGAGGGAGAGTAGATGAGAAAGAGGAGATGAGTGAGAGATGAAGAAGGCACGCAGATAAATATATGTTAATGGTCACACTAGGCACA
Source organism: Scylla paramamosain (assembly GCF_035594125.1). NCBI lineage: Eukaryota > Metazoa > Arthropoda > Malacostraca > Decapoda > Portunidae > Scylla > Scylla paramamosain. Next base: position 8,995,152 of record NC_087191.1, read on the forward strand.
GCGAGATGAGTGTGCGGGTGTTGATGGCGGGGAATGCAACACACGCTGATCTGAGTGACGCCGGGAGTGTGATGAGAGAAGACTGACAGCTGGTGGTGGTGGTGGTGGTGGTGGTGGTGGTGGTAATGATAGTAATAATGATGATGATAATATTGATAATGATAATGAATACTAAAGCAGCAGTAGTAGTAGTAGTAGTAGTAGTAATAGTGATAAAAGAAGAAAAAGAAGAAAAAGAAGCTAGGAAGTAAGGAAAATAGACTTATAAGTAGATGAAAAGAAAAATACAAATAAATAGACAGATAAAAGTAAACAGAGAGAGGAGAGGCTAACTAGAAATCAATGTAAAGTTTAAATCCCTTAAAAAAATGTGTGCAAAAATTATGTGATTCCTTCAATAAACAAATGACGGTATTTTACATTGACAACGCTGGGTAAATCAAATAAACAGTGAAAGGAATAAATAGAAAGACTAATTACAATAGAAGAAAACAGGAAGAAGCAATAATAGAGATAATTTCGACGTAAAAAGACCCAATTTAGATATTAAGTCTGTTAGTTCATAAGATAAACAAAGAAATAGATAAATAACTAAATAAACAAGATAATAAGAACGAGTAACAATTTCCAGGTAAGCAAAAGGGGATTGATGGGAAAGAGGGAGCAGGTGGGGAACAAACAAGGGCACAATATTAGTTAATGGAAGGGAGGCAGGGATTACCATCACGAGAAGGCCAATCAAGCAATGTCTGACGTGATGGGAAAGCGAGGAAGAGATGAAAGAAGGGGAGGAGGGAGGGGAGGAGGGAGGAGACGAGGGAAATGGGAGGATGAGTACAAAAGTGGGTCATGGAAGATTTGTGCATCCGGTGCTGACAGATTATGGGGAGGAGGAGGAGGAGGAGGAGGAGGAGGAGGAGGAGGAGGACAATGGTTTATACAAAGGATTACAAAATGAGATTACAAAAACGAAGAGATTACAAAAAGCGGAGGAGGTGAAGGAGAAGGAAGAGGAGGTGGTTGTGTTGAAGGTAAAAAAAAAAGAAAGGAGAAATGTAAATAAAAAAAATGATGATAATATTAAGAGGAGAAGAGGGAAGACATGACAAGAATACCAAAGAATGGAGGGAAGTGACGAACAGACAAGTCATAATTACACTCCACTGTCTGAGTCTCCACGTTATTTCCCCTCCTGCAGTTACCTCCCGCTCGAGTGTTTTGGCCGAAACACTCGAGCGGGAGGTAACTACACTCAACACTTTTTTCGTTAGTCGGGAGGGAAGAAGGGGGTAGTGAGGAGAAGGCAAGGGGCAAATTAGTTAAATCTAGAAAGGAAGCTAGCTTAGGGATGGTGAGAAATAGCTTAAGTGTTTACTACACAAATTGTAGAAGTATTCTGAATAAAATAGACTTGCTTAGAGGAATAGCGAGTGTAGAGAAATTTGATATCATCGCTTTAACTGAAACTTGGTTAGATATGTCAGGAAAAGTATTTAATCCAGAGGTTAAGATAGATGGGTATACAATGTTCTATAAAGATAGAGAAAACAGGAGAGGAGGAGGTGTCGCGTTATACGTTAGGGACACATTACAGTGCTGTATGAACAATAGAATTAAAACAGATAACAAAGCAGAGTCGATATGGGTAGATATTAAGGAAGGATCGCAGTCAGTAGTACTAGGGGTAGTTTACAGACCACCGACCAGTACAGAGGAAAATAACACCTCACTGTGGCAGGAATTAAATAGAGCAGGCAGGTACAGTCAGGTATGTGTGGTAGGAGATTTTAATTTTAGGAATATCAACTGGAGTCTGATTGTGGGTAACAAGGAAGCAGAGGAATTCCTTAAGGTAATTCAGGATAATTTTTTAAAACAGGTAGTCGTAGAACCCACAAGGGGGAATAATATTCTAGATTTAATTCTTACTAACAGGGAGGAAGCAGTCACGCAGGTAGAGGTTGGAGGACAGCTAGGTAACAGTGACCATAGGGAAATTAGGTACAATCTAGAATGGGAAGAAACTGTTAGAAATAAAAACACTTGTAAAATACCTGACTTTAGGAGAGCAGATTTTGAAGAATTAAAAAGGTACCTCCAAGGAGTGGACTGGCAAAGGATGCAGGGTGAGGTCAGGTCAGGGACGGAGTTCAGAGAGATAAGGCAGGATGAGGGAGGTGAGGTGAGGCTCCAGAAGGGAGGAGGAAAGAGGAAGGGGAGATAGGTGTGAGTATCTTGGAATGTCAGGTCATGGTGAAATGAGAGAGGTAAGGTCGAGGCGAGTTGATGAGGGAGGGGAGAGGATGGTAGGGAACGAGATGAGGGGTTTAGGTGAAGTAAATGTAGATGAATTGTATAAATATTTCGTAGATAAAGTTCATACAGGTCAATTAGCAAATATCCCATATAAAACAATAAGATCACAAAAAAATGACCCTAAATGGATGACTGCTAGGTTAAAGCATTATATAGGGCGTAAGAGAAGTGTATATAAGAGATTAAAGGCAGGTGAGGAAGTTTTAAGGACACAGTATAATGAATTAGTTAGAACAGTCAGGAAGTTAACGAGGAAAGCTAAGGACAATTATGAATTAAAGGTAGCCAGCCAGGCGAAGACGGACCCCAAGGGATTTTATCAGGTATACAGGACGAAAAATAAGGATACTGTAGGTCCATTAAAGGCAGCAGATGGGGAGCTGGTTAGTTCTGGGGAGGAGATTAGTAAACTTCTAAATGATTATTTTTTAACTGTCTTCACTCAGGAAAACATGCAGGATATGCCAGATAGTGAACAGGTGTTTAGAGCAGATGAGTATGAGAAGCTGACGGATATTTCCATAACTAGGGAGATAGTGGAGCAGGAGATAGATAGGCTAAAAAAGTTCAAGTCACCAGGACCTGATGAAATGAAATATATCCCAGAGTACTGAAGGAATGTAAAAAGATTATTAGTGAGCCGTTAGTTTCTGTCTTTAGGAAATCACTGGAGTCGGGTGAGGTACCAGTAATGTGGAGGCAGGCTAATGTAGTACCCATCTTTAAGAAAGAGGATAAAACTTTAGCGTCTAATTATAGACCTGTCAGCTTAACTTCAGTTGTAGGTAAAATGTTAGAGTCAATAATAGCCAGGAACATTAGGGAACATTTAGACAAACATAACTTGATAAATCAGTCACAGCATGGCTTCACGAAGGGGAAGTCTTGCCTGACAAACTTGTTAAGTTTTTACAGTAAGGTGTACGAGGCAGTAGATAATGGTGATAGTTATGATATCTTATATCTGGACTTTAGTAAAGCATTCGACAAGGTGCCCCATCAAAGGCTCCTGAGAAAGGTTAGGGCGCACGGGATAGATGGGAAGGTGTTAGGTTGGATAGGGTCATGGCTTGGTAACAGGCGACAGAGAGTGCTAATAAACGGCACGAAATCCGAGTGGGGTCATGTCATTAGTGGGGTGCCACAGGGATCAGTATTAGGGGCCATTATTATTTCTAATATATATCAATGACTTGGATAGTGGAATTAGTAGCGATGTTAGTAAATTTGCGGATGACACAAAGATAGGTAGATTAATTAGGTCAGAAGCGGATGCCATCGCCTTGCAGACAGACTTAGATAGAATGAATGAATGGACGGATAGATGGCAAATGCAATTTAATATCAATAAATGCAAAGTGCTTAGCGTAGGTAGAGGAAACCCACACAATAGGTACACATTAAACACCCAAACTCTGGTAGGTACAGGGTACGAGAAAGATTTAGGAGTTATAGTTAGCTCTGAACTCCGTCTAGGGAAACAATGCATAGAAGCCAGAAACAAGGCAAATAGGGTACTAGGATTCATTTTTAGGAGTGTTAAAAGTAGAAGGCCGGAAGTAATATTAAAGTTATACTTGGCGCTGGTCAGACCTCATCTAGACTACGCTGTGCAGTTCTGGTCCCCACATTACAGGAAAGATATAGGTCTATTAGAATCAGTACAGAGGAGAATGACTAAAAGGATCCAGGGGATGAGGAGTATTCCTTACGAAGCGAGGTTGAAGCGGTTAAATTTACATTCTCTAGAGAGACGTAGGTTAAGAGGGGACCTGATAGAAGTCTTTAAGTGGTATAGGGGTTATAACAAGGGAGATGTAAGCAAAATTCTTAGGATCAGCAACCAAGGTAGAACAAGAAATAACGGGTTCAAGCTTGAAAAATTTAGGTTTAGGAAGGAGATAGGAAAAAATTGGTTCTCAAATAGAGTGGTAGATGAGTGGAACGGACTCAGTAATCATGTAGTTAGTGCCAGGACACTAGAGAGCTTTAAGAGAAG
>NC_087191.1:9004466-9021966 GCF_035594125.1 Scylla paramamosain
TATTCCACGACAAATCATTCTAATTTACGTCAAATGAAAGAAAGTATAAGAAAACAACAATATCAACGATAGAGAGAGAGAGAGAGAGAGAGAGAGAGAGAGAGAGAGAGAGAGAGAGAGAGAGAGAGAGAGAGAGAGAGAGAGAGAGAGAGAGAGCGCATTGGACCAAGATTTGCCGATATTGGGATCGTGAAAACCTTACAAAATCTCAAGGAAAGGGAAGAGAGAGAGAGAGAGAGAGAGAGAGAGAGAGAGAGAGAGAGAGAGAGAGAGAGAGAGAGAGAGAGAGAGAGAGAGAGAGGATGAGTGAGAGGAACGGGAGAAATGAGGTGAAGTGAAAGTAAGGGAGAGGGAGAGAAGGAGAGGGAAGGAGAAGGAAAGAGAGAGAAGAAAGGGAAGAAGGTATGAGACACAGAGAGAGAGAGAGAGAGAGAGAGAGAGAGAGAGAGAGAGAGAGAGAGAGAGAGAGAGAGAGAGAGAGAGAGAGAGAGAGAGAGAGAGAGAGTGATGAATGAAACAGGTGGGCGTGGAAATGCGTGGAGGGAGGGCGTGGCTGGGAGAGGGAAATGGGAGAAAGGAGAGAGAGAGAGAGAGAGAGAGAGAGAGAGAGAGAGAGAGAGAGAGAGAGAGAGAGAGAGAGAGAGAGAGAGAGAGAGAGAGAGAGAGAGAGACAATGGTTTCATAAGCAGGGACCTCTTTAGTTGTTTTTTTCCTCGCATTTTTTAGTTTTTTTCCTTGCCTTTTCAGTTTTTTCTTTTATTTTTTTCCGCATCTTTTATTTTTTTTCCCTTTGTTTAGCTGCTTTTTCCCCTCGCCTGTTTATTTTTTTTTCCACGCTTGTTTATCTTGTTTTTTTCCCTCTTTTTTTTTAGCTGTTTTTTTTCTCTCGTGTTTTTATTTTTTTCCTTGCTCTTTTAGTTTTATTTTCTCCTCACTTATATTATTTGCCCTTTTTTAATTCATTTTTTTTACCGCCTTATGTGTTCTGTATTAAGAGGGGACCTGATAGAAGCACGAAGTTAAGTGGTATACAACAAGGGTGGCATACGCAAAATTCTCAGGGTCAGTAATCAGGAGAGAACAAGAAATAATGTGTTCAAGCTTGAAAAAAAAAAGAAAAAGAAAAAAAAATGACAGGAAGGAATTTGTTTATATGTTCTTGGGTATTTTTTTCATCTTTGTACTTTTTTTTTTTTTTAGATTATCGACAGAAATTTTGGCTTCTCGTAGCATTTCAGTGTTTTTTAATGTAATTTTAACTCTCATTACTATTTGATACACCGCTCGTTAATTACAAACTACAAGGACATTTTACGGTCTATTTCTAAACACTGTACTTGCAAGAAACGTGGACATCTGTTTTTTTTATCTATTTTTCTCCATTATTGTAGTTCCTGTGAAAATTTTATAGGGTAATTTTAATGCTGACATTTGTTGCATATCACACTGAAAGGGTTCCGTTAATTATTTATTATTGCTGGTTAACAAGTGTAGAATGTTTATGCTAATTATGCACTGGCCCATCCATAAATTAATTAACCTTTAACCCTTTCACTGCCAGATAAGTATTTTCCTGTGTCCGCTTACGATATATTAGACACTCACTTATGTATTTCACTCTATTGAACACGTATGTAGGCTAGAAAAAAAAAAAAACACTATTTCTATTTTCCCTCTGCATCCTAGCAAACATTTACAGTGCTCTCAATATTAGCAAAGTGGCAGTGAAAAAAATTTAAACACTATACATATACACACACATACAGACAGTAATTCCCTTCCCCTCCTTCCTGTCGCGTGTTGCCACTTGTTACCACTAGAAGAACAAGTTACTCAATACTCGGTTCACTAGTAAGGCAAAGTCGCTCGATATTGTAATCTGGAACTAAGTGGCGCGCCGGACCTTCTAGTGGTACGAGATTAAAAATAACTCTGGTACCATCGAACTAGAGAACGAGGGAAGGAAAGAGGTAAAGAGGAATTGAGGAAAAGAATTTGGAGAGGAGAGGTGAGAGCTAGGCATGAGAAAAATGGGGGAAAACAGAGAGAGGAGTGGAGGAAGTGGAGAGAGAGGGAAGAATAAGTGAATAAAAAGGAGAATGAGAGGAAGGAAAGTAGAGAGATAGAAGAAAGTGAAAAAAAAGGAAAAAAAAAGTGGAAAATAAAATGAAGGGAAGGAGGAAAAAAGGGAAGGAATAAAGTGAAAAAGGAAAAAAAAGAAGAAAAGTAGAAAAGAAAATGAAGGAAAATTTGGAAAGATATGAAAACAGAGGAGAGAGGGAAAGAGATAAGGGGAAGGAGGAAGATATAGATATAGGAGAGGGGGAAAGAATGAGGGGAGAGATGGATAGAGAGGAAGGATAGAGGAGAGAGAGGAAGAGAGTGAGTGGGTAAGGCAGAGTGGAGAGGCGGAGAGGGAGAGAGGAGGAAGGGTGAAAACTTTAAAACAAATCATACACTTGAGGTGGAGAGGTGAGGGGAGGTGAGGGGAGGGGAGGGGAGAGAGGAAGGGAGGGAAAAAAACAGCTGAACAAAACATTAAACTTTGCGCCAAAATGAACTAACACACGAGGGAAGAAAAACAGAGCAAACTTTGAACTGAAAATAAACAGCCATTGAAAGAAAACAAATAAATAATAGCAAGCCGTGAACTTAAATAAATTAACACACGTACCAAGAAAACAAAATTGCGAGAAAATGTTTAAGTTTCGCCTTGAAAAAGAAAATGTACTATGATGGATTTTACTGTCCATAATTTTGTACTGTTACGTAAATATATGGAAAGGTTTATTTATTTATTTTTTTTATCATTTCCAATCAGAAACAAATAGAAAAGGACAAAGAAGTATCAAAATAACTAAATAAAAAAAAAAAACGAACTAACTAATTTACTAACTGACTGACTGACTGACAAACAAACAAACAAACAAATAAACTAGGCAACGAGCTAACCAATTAAACTAAGCAAAAAAAAAAAAAGATGAACAAAACAGAAAACAGAATAAAAAACACACAAATCACCAAATCATTAAAACAACTGATTATTTTCCTCTCCTCGCCTCCTCTCCTTTAACAAACTGCCTTGACTCTTTCACCCCGCCAGACTGTTGTATCTATCTATGACTGTCTCCCACTGTCATTTCCATGGTTACTTATCACCTGAACTTGTTAACTGTACGTCTACCTTCCTTCCACGGGCCCGCTACACATGACCTTCCCTCTCACCTCTGTTCTGTCCACGTCATCTATACAGGAGTGTTCCAGTATTGTGACTCTTTCATCTGTCACTGGGAGGCTCTGGAACTCTCTCTCTCTATATATATTTCTGTGTGTCTGCCTGCCTGTGACCTCAACTGGTGCAAGGGAAGAGTGTCAAGATATTTTCGAACCTTAACTGGCTATCTGGTTGTTCTCCTGGTTCAGTTAAGGTATGGTATGGTAAGCAAGATTTTTTCCCCTTTTTTGCTGTCCTAGATATCTCTACCAGACACACACACACACACACACACACACAAGAAAAATAATAAAAATGAAATAAAATAGGTAAGTAAATAGTAAAGAAAATGATGTTTAAGAAAATATTCCCGCTTCTCTGTAAACACTCACAAACAAAAAGCAGGATGACAAAGACAAGATAAAGAAATACGTCAGTGCACGCTACAGCAAAAATAGATACAAGTAAATAAGGATATAAGTAAATACATAAATAGATAAACAATGTCATCTCTAAAAAAATAAATAAATAAATAATAATAATAATAATAATAAATGATATGCACAAAATATACAAATAAAAAAACGGTGACATAGACACAACAACAACAACAACAACAACAACAACAACAACAACAACAACAACAACAACAACAACAACGACAAACCAATACACAGAACATCAATCTAAATCAACACACATAAATCACATAAATAAATAAGCAAACGAAACTAACAAACTAACTAAATCACTTCCATAAACAATACACAAATAATAAACAAACAAATAAACAAAAAGGAAAAACGAACTAAAAATTAAAACACACACACACACACACATATACCTCCCTCCCCTCCCCTCCCTCCCTCCCTCTCCTTCCCTCCCTACTTCCCTTTCTCCATCTATTCCTCCCTCTCCCCCTCAACCCTTCCCTCCTTTCCCGTTCTTCCCATCCTCTCTCTCTCTCTCTCTCTCTCTCTCTCTCTCTCTCTCTCTCTCTCTCTCTCTCTCTCTCTCTCTCTCTCTCCTCTCTCCCTCGCCTGACTTCTCGATATATAAGGCACTTTTTACCTCCCCCTTACATACTGCCTGCCTTCCCCTCGCCCCTGCAACATATAGGAGGCACCGGGCGTGTTATTCAGTGTTATTCATTTATATAGTGAATGGTGAGGGAGTGTGCGAGTCTCTGAGTGAAATTACGCGCCTCGGTTCTTCATCATTCAATAAGTAAATAAGGGAGATGAATAAGTGTGCTGATTTGTAAGCAGTGTGTTTTTGTGTTTATTTTTGCTTCTATTTCAAGTTTTTTTTTTTTTTTTATCATTCTCTTCTTCTTCATTCGATATAAGGAAAATGAGTGAATGATGAGGTATGTAAAATAGTCGTATTCTTCTTTTTTATTGTTTTTTTCGAGTTTTCTTTTTTCTTTTTGTATTTTTTTCTAGTCTCTTCTTCACCATTCGATAAATACATAAGAAAAGTGAATAAATGGGAAAATATGTAAATAGATGTATAATTTTTTAGTTTTCCTTGTATTTATTATTTTTTTTTCATTTTTTTTCATTTAAAGTTTTCTTCATTCAATAAAAAAAGAAAGAAAATCAGTAACTAATGTATAAATAGACGTACAGTTTTTATATATTTTAATTTTCCGTCAGTTTTTATAAAGTTTTCTGTTACTTTTGTGAATAAGAAATAAGCCATGGAAAAGACGAAATAAAATGGACATCTTTATTTTACATTTAATTTCCCCATTACTGGATAAACAGGAAAATTAATAACGGATGAATAAAATGAACATGTAATTACTTTTTGTTTAGTTTTCCTCTTACCTTCTCCGTTTTCTCTTTCCATTTTCTGTCAGTAAAAAAAATAAATAAGTAACAGAAATGAATAAATAACTGGGCTTCCTCACTTTCATCTTTTACATCTTCTCTATTTATTTTGTCCACGTGCCAAGCTGTTTTCCTGTATATATTTTGTGTTCGTTTTGCTTCCTTTCCACTCTCTCTCTCTCTCTCTCTCTCTCTCTCTCTGGAACATTACTAGTACTACAACACAAAACAACAGAGGCAACAAAAAAAGTCACACACACACACACACACACACACACACACACACACACACACACACACACACACACACACACACACACACACACTCAAGAAAATTGCAGAAAAAAATACAAAAACAATTAACTTTTCCTTCTCCCCTCCACTATCATAAAGTTTCCCTTCCAAACGTTTCTACTTTTGGAAACAACCTCCTCCTCTTGCTGGAAATTCCTCCTCTCCTCCCCCACTCTCTCTTTTCCCCCTTTCAAATAATTAAAAATGCAGAAAAGGAGTAGGGAAGAGAGAGAGAGAGAGAGAGAGAGAGAGAGAGAGAGAACCAGACAGACATAAACATACATAGAGACAGACAGACAAACACTCACCTTCCTTTGCAATAAACAGAGACAGAGAGACAGACAAGACAGACAGACAGACAAATAAAACACACACACAGACAGACAGACACTCACATTACTTTCCTTTGCTGTACACATATTTTTCTTTCCTCTCTTTGTTTTCTCGCTGTATTCAAAGTTCCGCATTAATTTCCATCTTAAACGCCTCCACTGTTGAGATAATTAGTTCCTGAATTTTGTTATTGCACTCAAATTACAAGACAGCGCACCGTTTTCTATCCATGTATAAAAATGTAACAAGAGGGACACACACACACACACACACACACACTTAGAAAAATGTAAAAATAAAATGAAATAAATAATAAAAAAAGAAAGACTGAGAAAGATAAGAAACACACACATAAAGAAGAGAAAAATAAAGATAAGATATACAGGCAAGAGAAAATAAAGAGAAGAATAAGGGATACAAACATAGATAAAGAAAAATAAGAAAAAGAAGAGAAATAAGAAACTCAAGAGGAAGATAAGACACACATGGAGATAAAAAAAAAAAAAAACATAATAAAGACACAAAGATAAAAGGAAAAAAAAAGAGATAAAAGATAATTAGAAGAAAATAAGAATAGAGAAAATGAGAAAAAAATAAGAAATAAGCAAAGATAAAAAAAGAGAAACAGATAAAGAAAATAAGAGAAATAAGAGAGATAAGGAAGAAACGAGAGAAATAAGAGACATAAAGATAAAAGATAAATAAGGGAGAAATTAAAGACAAAAATAAGACACACACACACACACACACACACACACACACACACACACACACACACACACACACACACACACACACACACACACACACACACACACACAGGTAAATGAAAATTAAAATAAAATAGACACCCCTTTTATATTTTTTACCGCGACTTTTCAGGGAAGCAAAAGGGAGACTGAGAAAAATTGAACGAAGAAAAGAAATAGAAAGAGAAAAGAGATAGAAAAAAAGAAACAGGGGACATGAAAAGGAGAGGAAGTGAGAGAGAATTACAGGGAGGAAAAAAAATGAAGAAAAATGCGAAAAATGAAGAAACGAATGATAAAGAAGGCGAGAAATGTAAGGAAGATGAAATAAAAAAAGAAAGCCAGGAAATTAAAGACAAAACAAGAGAGAGAGAGAGAGAGAGAGAGAGAGAGAGAGAGAGAGAGAGAGAGAGAGAGAGAGAGAGAGAGAGAGAATCACTTACATAAACTAACAATAAAGGAAGAAATAGACAAAAATTTTAATCCCAGAGAGAGAGAGAGAGAGAGAGAGAGAGAGAGAGAGAGAGAGAGAGAGAGAGAGAGAGTCTTTTCTACCCTTTGTTTCAGTCAGTCCTTGAAACTAACCCAAACTCAGGTCCCTTAATTCCCTCGAGTCCTCAGCTCCCCTCACTCTCACTCCTCTCACAGCTCTCCCTTTCCCTCTCCCTCTCCCTCTCACTCTCCCACTCTCTCTCCCCCTCCACGCCACATTCCCTCACTAGTAGTCTTTCCCTCTCTTCATCTCTGGCTCTATCAATACCTGTACATCAACACGTTTTCTTTCTCTTTTTTCATTCACTCGTGCAGTCCGTCAGTAATTTAGAAACAGAATGAAAAGTAAAGGAATAGAAAATGGTTTCACTTCCACAGTGTTTTAAATGGGTGACTATTATTCCTCTCTAAATATTCTATCGTTTTTCCTCGTCACTAGAAAAGTAAAGGTGGAAAACTGACGTGTTCGAAAATTGTGGTTGTGAATTTTTTAAGAACACGGTAGGCTCTCTATTTTTTTTCGAACACTACAAGATATGAAAATGAAGTTCCAATATTTGACGAAAAAAAAAAAAAAAAAAAAAAAAAAAAAAAAAAAAAATATATATATATATATATATATATATATATATATATATATATATATATATATATATATATATATATATATATATATATATATATATATCCTGCCTGTTTTTGTATTAACACTACAAGATATGAAAATGAAGTTCCAATATTTGACGAAAAAAAAAAAAAAAAAAAAAAAAAAAATATATATATATATATATATATATATATATATATATATATATATATATATATATATATATATATATATATATATATATATATATATATATATATATATATATATATATATATCCTGCCTGTTTTTGTATTAACAGTAACATAAAACTCTATTATAAACATTAACTAAAAAAGACGAATTCTCCATAACAAGCATTCTGAAATTAGTTTTTTTTTTATACCTGAAAAAAAGAAGTTATATGAAGTAACACAAAACTCCACTATAAACATGAAAACAAATTAAATTCTTTACAATAAACTTTCTAAAACTTCCTTCAAACGTTAATTCCATCATTACAAATTTTCAACATGTAAAAACTGTCGATATTCTTTCTGCATTTTAAAACTCACTGACTGCTACACAATTTTCACCATAACCCACAAATATTCAGACACTCCTTTCTGTTGTGCAGGCTCCTCAATACCTTTGTAATCTAGAAAAGACAAAGTGAATCTCTTATTATATTTTTTGTGTCCATGCAATTCATATGGTTCTGTTCATATAAAAAAAAAAAAACCTTAGCAATGAAAGTTAAACAATACAAAAGACAAAGCCAGCATTAATTAGAGAAAAAAAATTATTACAAACACACACACACACACACACACACACACACACACACACACACACACACGAAACAAATCAGTGAGATGAAATAAAATAGAATAAACAAAAAAGTTATATTAAATAAAAAAAAAAAAAAAAAAACGTGTTCACCATTACACTCACCGCCTCAAGAGACATTGAACTGGCCACACTGCCTCCAAAGCCAGGCCCGCCACTGCAAGCATCAAGTGTCTCTTTAACAAAACACACACCGCCTCAAAATCGCGCCCCTGCTACTCTATATCAGTCCACCCTTCAGAATTATTCCCCTGCATACATTAATTATCATCCCCTCACAGGTGTAAGATACTCTCCACTATATTAACATCACAAAACACCTGTTAATTAAGTCTCCCTTTACGCTATATCAACATTACGGACAGGTGAAAAAACAGTTACCCTTCCCCTTTATTATGAACATTACCCAATATTACTTTCCCTCACTATAAATTCAATACACCCTTAAATTCCCCTCGATTTCCCCTCAGCATCCCTTCACTGAGGCCAAAATCCCCTTGGTAATTAAAGCAAAAACATCCGGAGCGGAAACGGGATTCGAAAAGCATCCATTAACCCTTTTTCTACCATGGCCGCCCTCTTTTAGCCTTCCTAACACTGTAGATGAAAAAAAAACCGATTAATTCTCTTCACTGTTATAGTATTCCTTCCTTAGCCTTCCTAGCATTGTGAATAAGAAGAGAAAACATCCATTAATCCTCTTTACTTTGTCTTTCTAGCATCGTAAATAAAAGACAATCTGCTGATCTTCTTTACTGTTATGCCCTTCCTTCCTTTGCCTTCCTAACACTAAAACTATTTGCATGAGACAGAGGAGGGAGAAGAGAGGATACAGATGGTTAATTTTGTCATCCTGAGCTGAAGAAATATTGACGAAAACTTACCACACACACAAATATATAAATAAAGCCACCAGGAAGGCTCTCAGATCCCTCTAGAAGCTCTCAGTCAGGTCAGGTAAGGTCAACAGCCTGAGAGGATACAGGTCACAAATAATACTAACACCAATACTTTGTTAATACTTCGCAAAGACCTTCAGGCTGTGATGATAAAACAAACAAGAATATTGCTGCATCAGTTAAATTCCTAAAGCCCCTTGCGCCAGTCCATTCACACGCGCACACACACAAACACACACACACATACAGACACACACGTTAATCGGCTTCTTATTTGCAAAGTATGATTAGCTTTCTCACTGCTCAATAAAAAAAAAAATATATATAACGAGGATAGAAAGATATATAAAAAAAAGATAAACACTCCATTTACTTTGATCACCTCCACTGGGAAGTCTATTAAGAGAGCGGTGTTTCCAGTGATGATGAGTTTGTTTACGTGTTCTTAATATCATCACCTCACGTCTGGCTTCCTTTCATCCTTATTTTGCCCGCCGCTGTGACCCAGATGTACGGGAAGGAAGGGTGAAGGAACTCTGTTAAACGAGTGGTCATACTTTCCGCTTTTCAATATAAGTCACCTGTCTTCTACCGGTCAATACACGCCACCTCTCGTCCAGATGAAACAACGGGGTATATAAAAGTGCATTAGGTGAGGTCAGGTCATGTTAGGTCAAGTCAGGTTAGGTTAGGTTAGGTTAGGTTAGGTTAGGTCAGGTCAGGTCAGGTCAGGTCAGGTCAGGTCAGGTCAGGTCAGGTCAGGTCAGGTTAGGTTAGGTTAGGTTAGGTTAGGTTAGGTTAGGTTAGGTTAGGTTAGGTTAGGTTAGGTTAGGTTAGGTTAGGTTAGGTTAGGTTAGGTTAAGTTAGTTTAGGTTAGGTTAGGTTAGGTTAGGTTAGGTTAGGTTAGGTTAGGTTAGGTTAGGTTAGGTTAGGTTAGGTTAGGTTAGGTTAGGTTAGGTTAGGTTAGTTTAGGTTAGGTTAGGTTAGGTTAGGTTAGGTTAGGTCAGGTTAGGTTAGGTTAGGTTAGGTTAGGTTAGGTTAGGTTAAGTTAGGTTAAGTTAGTTTAGGTTAGGTTAGGTTAGGTCAGGTTAGGTTAGGTTAGTTTCATCCACTTCTCTTCCACCTTTCAATTTCAAGACATCTCTCTTCCACTTTTTAATTTCATCCACTACTCTTCCTCTACCTTTCAATCTAAGCCACACTCTCTTCCACCTTACAATTCAAACCACTCTCTTTCATCTTTCTCTCTCTTCCACCTTTCAATTCAAACCACTCTCTTTCACCTTTCAGTCTACTAAGCCATCCTTCCCCCACCTTACAATTTGTCATCTCTCTTCCACCTTTTATCTAACCCACCTCTCTCTCTCGCCTTTCAATTCAATCCAACTGTCTTCCACCTATGAATGTAAGCCACTTCTCTTCCACCTTACAATTCAAGGTACACTCTCTTCCACCTTTTAATATAAGCCACTCTCTCTTCCATCTATGAATCTAAGCCACTCTCTCTTCCACCTTTCATTTCAAGCCACTCTCTCTCACTCCTTATGACTTGAATACACTAAATTGTTTTTTCATTACACTAACTGCTCAACTAAATTGGTACTCCTCTAATTCATAGGTTACGTTACTTTGTAGGACATTCATCCTTTCCTTTGGTGTTTCTAATGCCTTTTAAGCTCTCACTGAAATGTTTGCTATTAACTGTAACAATGCCATTTGTACAGGTTATTAAATTGTCACCCTAACGTCACTGGTGTTGCTGCTTTTATGTGCAGCTTGTCATGTCAAACGTCCACCTTTCTCTTTAATTTCTATTCAGTGTAGGTTTTCATCTCTCTCTCTCTCTCTCTCTCTCTCTCTCTCTCTCTCTCTCTCTCTCTCTCTCTCTCTCTCTCTCTCTCTCTCTCTAACCACTTCGTATATTAATTTCAGTATACGTTAATACAATTGATACATTCACTTCATCGGTAACATTGTAAAGCACAGGCTGTCATATCACATTTATATCTTTTACTTTGATTCTTCAGTATGTTATTTCGTCACTTTCTAAAGAACTCAACCACTCCATGTGGCATTGATATAATTACGTGTTATAGCAATCAAAATATTTTCTACATTAGTAGTATTCTAATATACAGGTTGTCACACCAAACCTTCACCTTTCACTTTGATCTCTCCAATATGACATTTTCTCCCTCTCTCAAGATTTTAATAACTTCGTATGAGATTAATTTAATTATGAATTAATGTGATTAATATATTTACTAGATAATCAGTGTTCTAATACACAGATCAAATTTCCACCTTTCAGTCTGATCTCTCCAATATGTTTTTTTATCTCTCTCTCGAAGGGGTTAAACACATCACGTGACATTAATTTCATTACAAACTACTCCAGCTTATATATTTACTACGTTACTGATATTCTAATGCACCGTTTCCCACAATACATTTTACCTTTCCATCGCATCTATCTTTTCCCGTGAATTTAAGCCTCTGTACCCTTGCTCTACAGAGGCGGCCAAGGCAGCGGTGGTCAGCAGTCTGAGGGCACACGAAAGCAAGCGAGTCAGCTGCATTCTGGGAGTGAACTGTGGGAGTGAAACCATTTGAAACTTTTTGAGAGGAAGGCTGGGCTTACTACTGTTGCCAATGTGAAGTGAAACCATTTGAAACATTTTGGAAGAAAGGCATTGTGTACTAAAATGTAAAATGTAACCTACCTTGAATAAATGTTTGTTTCTATTGTTTTAAATATTTCTAACTTCTACAAGGACAGGTCATTTACTTTTCAGCTTTATCTTATGTAACCTTATCTCTGTCACGGCTTCTCTTCAAGCTTAATGTAATTGTTTGCCTCAAGATAAAAGCGCAATTTCGAAGACGGCTAACAGAAATAAAAAGAAAAGTAGTGGCCGAGTCGTTTAGATCCTTTCCACGCACTAGTTTCAGGTTGTCTCATTAAAAGCATCCAGATATACTGAAGTGAAGTGGGAAGTGTCAATTTGTCATTAACCTCTCACTGATATATCAATAAAAAAAAAAAGAAAACAGGAGAAGATGGAAGAAGACTAATAAATGCTTACCCTCCCATTAACATATCAACAAAGAACACAAGAACAAAGTAACAGAAGCTAGAAAAAACACTATCTGATATATGATCACCTTGTCTCTCAGTAATATAACAACTAAGAACAAAAGAACATAAGAAAACAAGGAAGATTGAAGAACACTGCTAAATGATTACCCTCCCACTAACATATCAACAAAGGACACAAGAACATCAAGAAAGAAGCTGGAGGAGCACTATCTGATAACTAAGTTCATTCCAGTCATCCACAACTCGATTTCAGAACCAGTATCTTCTTATCTCATTTCTTTTTCCTATCTAACTTTATCAAATGGCAATACTTCCATTACCACAAGTCTCTCTCCCCCTCTCTCTCTCTCTCTGTCTCTCTCGATAATAAATCTCACAAAGATCCTATCACGTCTTAAGTTTATGAGACCTCTATCCTATAAATTGTTCTTCACTTCCTTATTCTTCTCTGGAGTCTCCTCGAAGCTCCCATCGCTGCCTTCCAGAACCCTCTCACTCACGTCTGCAACCTCTTCGCCGCCTCCTTTATTTCATCACCCACGCACTGCCACAACACAATGCATACTCGGAAAGCCTTAGTTTTTATTCGTATTTCTCTCAATCGTTCCATAAATTCACTTTAAGAAATGTCATCAACTACCTCATATATTTTCTTCGAGTTTTTATCCATATTTCTCTCAGTCGTTCCAGGATTTCACCAATATCACCAATTCCTTCATAAATTCTCTTCCAGTTTTTATTAGTGACTTCCTCAATCTTTTCCAGGAATTAACTTGAAAATATATAATCTATAACTTCATAATTTCTCTTCTATTTTTTTTAAACCTTTATTTGCCTCAGCCGTTCCAGGCATTCTCTGGAAAAATACCATCAGTTCCTCCACGGATGCTTTTCCAGTCCATGCATCTCCCGGTCCAGGTGTTTATCCAGTCTAATATCTCCCAGTTTAATCCTCGACTGGTCTAATTACCCTTTTCAGTTTACTTCTCTTGCAGTCCATCCCTTCCACAGCCCAGTTTCCTTCCAGGCCCGTCCTTTTCCACAACAATGCTCTTGCAGTCCATAACTCCTTCAGTCCAGTCTTTTCCCAGTTCAGTTCAATTCTATCCCAGTCAAATTTTCGTTCTTCCAGTTCACTCCTTGTTTAGCTCACAGCCAATCACAGCCATCTTCCAGACTAATGCATCCTTTACAAGTCCAATCTTTCACTTGACTAATCATCTTCCAGTCTAATCTTTCTGTCAGTAGTTGTGAAGTCTAATTATTTACAGTTTTATTACTCCCATAGTCTAATTCTCCACCAGTTCAAATTTTCAGTCTAATCTTTTCAGTCTAATCTTAATACTTTCAATTCTCTTCCACCCTATTTTTTCACCATTCCAGGATTCCAGTTTAATTCTCCACCAGTCCAACATTCCGGTCTAATTATTCAAAACAACACTCTCCATTCCAGCCCTTCACCAGTTCAACACTCTTCAATTCCAGTCCATTCCAGCCCTTTACCAGTCCAATACTCTTCAATTCCAGTCCATTCCAGCACTTTAAACAGTCCAACACTCTTCCATTCCAGTTCATTCCAGCCCTTTATTAGTCCAAAACTCTCCCATTATAGTTCATTCCAGCCCTTTACCAGTCCAACACTTCCATTACAGTCCATCCAGTCCCAGTCCAGCACCTTTATATTCCAGTCCTTCAACAGCCCAACATTCTTCCGTTCCAGTCACTTACCAGTTCAACACTTCCATTCCATTTACTAGTCAATTCTTCCAGCCCGACACGCCTTTCCTCCACTCTTTAACCAGTTGACTCGTTTCCAGCTCAGCCATCCCGTCTGTCCACTTTCCAGTCAAACGCGGGACTTCTGGCACATTCACCTGGTGGGTACACACTTTCAAGGCTCCAGGGCGTTCATCACTCACTTTTCCAGACCACCACGTCCTTTCCAGCGCCTCTTTCTTCTCTTCTCTCTCTTCACGTTCTTTTCCTCTTCCTTTCCTCTGTTTTCTTAAGCCTACTCCTGCATCTGCTTATTCCTTTTTCTTCTTGTGTTTGTATCTCTCTCTCTCTCTCTCTCTCCTCTCCTCTCTCTTCTCTCTCTCTCTCTCTCTCCTCTCTCTCTCTCTCCTCTCTCTCATCTCTCTCTCTCTCTCTCTCCTCTCTCTCTCTCTCTCTCTAAGGCAGCCCTGAACCCTGCACCCTGAGGATTGGCCTCGCCTGTACCTTACTGCTAATCGGCCTGAGAGGGATTACTCTTCCATGAAGCTGAGAGGACCAGGAGTAAGACCAGGAGGAGCAGGAGCAGCAGGAGGAGGAGAAGGAGGAGGAGGAGGAGGAGAAGAAAGGGTACGACAAAGACAAGGATCAGAAAGAGAAGTACCAGGACAAGTTAGAGCTGGAACATAAAGGAACACAAAGGAATGATGGACTTACAGATCCATTGGCTATTGTGCGACTGTGGTAACTTAATGTGTGTGAACGTAGGATAGTAAAGGAAAAGGCTTCTCCCCACCAGCCTTTCCCATGAACTAAGAAGTGGCAAAAAACAGAAAAAAAAAATGAAGGAAGATGAGGTCAAGAGGTCGATGAGGACAAACAAGAGATGGAAAGTTAGATGGCGGGTAAAGGATAATGAAATATAAGGCTCCTCCCCACCCACCCTCTCCTAGAACCGGATATTAAGAGCAAAGGAAGAAAAAATGAGGCACAGAGGAAGAAGACGAATAAGATAAAAAATTGTAAGAAAAACACGAAAAAGAGACTTAAAACCAAGAGACTCTTCCAAGAAATCTCTCACGGGCAGACTGACAGACAGAATAAGAGAGAGCCAAGTAAAGAGTAAAGGGGGATCAAAAAGGACGTAGAAAGATGAAGGAGGGATAAGAGGGAGGGGAAAAAACGACAAGGACAAACTGAAGAAGAGAGACCGGGATTAAGAAACAAGTCAGCGAGATAAAAGAATAAGAAGACGTGGAGAATGAAAGTAAAATGTGAACAAAAGAAATAAAGCAATAAAGGGAGAAGAAACGAACATCGGGACCTTGACGGAGGAGGAAGAGGAGGAGGAGAAGGAAGACGAGGAGGAGGAAGAAGGAGGAAGAGAGGCTATAATAATAACAATACTACCAAATGACGCTTGAGAGAGACTGTGGGTGGCAGTCACGATCCTCTCTTTCTCTCTCTCTCTCTCTCTCTCTCTCTCTCTCTCTCTCTCTCTCTCTCTCTCTCTCTCTCTGAAAATTCACAAAAAAATGGGTAGATCAGGCAAAAAATAGCTCCTTTCATCTATCTATCTATATTTATGTCTGTCTGTCTGTCTGCCTGCCTGTCTGTCTGTCTATCTATTTGCTAAGGATGAAGGTCTAAGTTCATTTATCTATCGATCTATTTCCACTTTCCCTTTCCGAACTAAATCCATTTCTCTGTAAACCTGTTTCCCTAAAGCCAATTGCACTCAAATCCGAAAATACACTGCCTCTCTCTCTCTCTCTCTCTCTCTCTCTCTCTCTCTCTCTCTCTCTCTCTCTCTCTCTCTCTCTCTCTCTCTCTCTCTCTCTCTCTCTCTCTCTCTCTCTCTCTCTCTCTCTCTCTCTCTCTCTCCATTTACCTCCTTTCCCTCCATCTCTCCTTCAGTATTCCCTCCTCTCTTTTGTTCCCTCTAACTTTCTCCCTTCCATCCATTCATCTCTCTCTCTCTCTCTCTCTCTCTCTCTCTCTCTCTCTCTCTCTCTCTCTCTCTCTCTCTCTCTCTCTCTCTCTAGATATTTAAGCCACATCCACGCATCCGAACAAAAAACTAACAGGGATACATTACTTAACTTGCCTCAAATTGTCCGGTTTCTCATTACGGTTTTGACTTAAGAACAAGATATTCACTTGTTTTTTTTTTCTTCTATCATCTGTAAAAAAATGGAGGAATTAAAGAAATTACCTGAGTTGACCTGACTTGACCTGATTTGACCTGACCTGACCTTACCTGACCTGACCCCACTGGACCTTAGTTTCTTTTTCATGAGTGTCTGTACGAAGCATGTGTCACTGTTGGATTTTTCTTTGTTTTTCTTTTTCTTTTGTATTTTTTTCTTCATTTTTTCCATTTTTTCTATGCGTGTTTCTTTCTTTTTTTTTTCTTATTGTCTTTCATGTTTATGGTTTGTTCGTGTGTCTGTGTGTCTCTCTCTCTGGTTGTCTGTCAGTGCAGTGTGTCTGGCTGTCTGTCTGTCTGTCTGTCTGTCTGTCTGTCTTAAGAACCACAGTTTTTTTTGTCTTTATAAATCTAAGAAAATGAAAAACAATACCATTAACTGTACATTAAATAAAAAAAAAATAATATTATCGAATGAAAAAAACAAACAAACAAACAGACAAATGAATAAGAATATAAAAAAATAAAAACAACAGAAAAACAATAACAGGAAAATAGTAATAGGAACAGAAAATTAATTAAAGAAAGACTAAATGTTAAAAAAAATATATGATAAACAAACAAGTAAATAAGTAAACAACACACACACACACACACACACACACACACACACACACACACACACACACACACACACACACACACAGGAAGCATCAGCCAACGGGAACACCAACACAATTATCGCCCACCAATGAGAGGGCAGAGTGCTCTGGACTAGCCAATGAGAACACAGATCCTGACCACCACCACCACCACCACCGTGCCATTTCCTGTCTGCGAATCATAAGGATCGAATATTCTGAATTCCTGATTGGTTGATGGAGGAAGAGGAGAAGGAGAAGGAGGAGGAGGAGGAGGAGGAGGAGGAGGAGGAGGAGGAGGAGGAGGAGGAGGAGGAGGATGAGACGTTAATAAGTCAAGAAGGGAGGAAGGAAGGAAGGAAGAAAGGAAGAAAGGAAGGAAGGAAGGAAGGAAGGAAGGAAGGAAAGAAGGAAGGAAGGAAGTTGGTGTGAAAGGAATGATGGAAAGAAGGAAAGGAAACAAGAAGGAAACGAAGAAGGTAGTAAGTTAGGATGACACGAAGAAAAAAAAAAAGAAAGAAAGGAAAAAAAGAAAAAGAAAGGAAGGAAGGAAGTTAAGAGGACAAGAAGAAAGAAAAGGAGGAAATAAAAGAAATGAAAGGACTAAATAAAAAAAGAAAAGAAGGAAAGAAAGATATTAAGTGAA